>NC_134485.1:279400411-279700411 GCF_040206685.1 Ascaphus truei
GGCGGGGTAATCTCCCTCAACAACATGAACCCGCCTCCGGCTTTTTTTTTTCTCCAGGGCGATCAGGGAAAAAGTAAAAAAAAAACACGTGTGCTGCTTGGGCCAATAAGAGCTCGCCACGGTGTTAAATCCACTCGTCCGGGGCGTGCAGATGTATAGGTTTGTCGAACACTCTGTATATATATACATACATAAGCAATACGATACTGTACCATTTGGAAACGAAATCAGCAGGCAGCACTCCAGAATTGAACAAACAAGTTTATTGAAAAAATAAACACAAAACCAACGTTTCGGTCCACGAATGGGACCTTTGTCAAGGTGGTGATTCCTTGAGAAAGTCAGCTGAAACTGACGAAACGCCATCGGGTGACGTCATCACGCACATGTGACCACACTGCCACTAGGTGCTGTGTTGTGTACTGAGGGACTCTTTGCTTGTGCTGCTGTTATTAGCTATTAGAGAGCTATTGATTTAACACAGAGGCTGGAGGAAAGCTGAGCACATTGGAGCTGTGTGGAAATTGGAGCCAGTGTCATTTGACACCAACAAACACTGACATACTACAAACAGAGTGCCAGATTAATTCAAGCCTCAGCAGTGGTATTGTATCTCTTAAAAGCAAAGAAACCATTATGTGATTTTTACCTCTTGTTTTCTTGTACAGTAAGTGTGCATTACCATTTCTTATTCTTATTTTTGGTAATGCACTAGGGTTGTGCGCTGTTCTCTTTTTTACTTGCAGATTTCCTTTGGGGAGTGATTCTCCCAGATACAGCTGCCTCCCTTTTGCTTTTTGCCATCATCTGATTCCGTACATTTGGATTCATCATTAACTCTGTGCATTCAGGATTGGACTTGTAACTATACATTTTCTATGTACAACCTTCAATATATGTTTTATTATAAGAATTAATATTTCAGTTTGTGTTGCACTATTTTTCATTAGCGCTGTTTGTTTTTTCTTTTATATATATATATATATATATATATATATATATATATATATATACAAACACACATATACACACACATATACATATATACAGTGGTGGCCGACCTGAGTCTAAGTCCGCTAGATCCGCGGCTCTCAGATTATCCCGGTTAGGTGCATTTTTTTGTCGTTTTCGCATGGAGTGAACTGCGTTATTTCCACGCTCGTGATATTAGCATTTTATTCTCGCTGTCTGCAATACTGCAATGCCGTGTAAAAACTCAGGGGGGCGTTTGCGAGCTGTTGTCTTGGAAGTCTAATACCTTCGCGGTTCAACCTACGTCAGTACACAGTCTGTGTGTGCGTGCGCAGTAATTGTAAATTTGCATATTTAAAGTATAAATGCATGTGCAGTGCTGTGCTGCAGTACAGTATGTCTCATTTGAAAATTGTTGAAACACATAGGCGTGTACTGTACTGTAACAGTGTCACAAATTTGCATATACAGCGCTCTCCCCTCGCTCAGGATAATAAACTGCACTGCAGGGTATTTCAACTTCGTATCTTCTCTACAATGCAGTACATCTCTCCCACACCATTCCTTTGAACGTGTGTCTGGTTTCAATCACATTCCTGTTTTACGATATTCAATCTGTGCTGTAGCTTTTGACTGCGACCCTGAGCGTTTGACTGCACATTGTTGATTTGTGTGCTTTTTACTTACTGTATTTGGGGGTGTATTATTATGATGAACTGCCTTTTGAAATTAAAGTATGTCGTTAGCTTTGAAATTCATGCAGATGTACCCTGTAGCCCCCTCCCCCACAAACGCTAGCTCAAGGATTTGAAATTCCACAGAGTCGTTAATTTTCTGAATCTTGCCATTGTGTTCGTAATCTGTCCATAGCCGAGCTACAAAGCCTCACTGCGCCTGCGTGTAATCCTTTTTGAGATGGGAGCTAGCTACTTAGCTGCTTACTGCGCATGCGTCACCCAACCCACCCCCCCTCTCCACAGAGTCATTAATTTTCTGAATCTTGCCATTGTGTTCTTAATCCGTCCATAGCCGAGCTACAAAGCCTCACTGCGCCTGCGTGTAATTATCTTTGAGACGGGAGCTTTGAGGCTTTGTTTACGACAACGTTTTGGAAAATCCCTTCTCGAATTTGATTTGCACAGAGCATCACCTTGATATTATAATAATAATAATAATAATAGCATGTTTTTGTATAGCGCTTCTAGTTATACGTAGTGCTTTACAGAGACATTTTGCAGGCACAGGTCCCTGCCCCGTGGAGCTCACAATCTATGTTTTTGGTGCCTGAGGCACAGGGAGATAAAGTGACTTGCCCAAGGTCACAAGGAGCTGACACCGGGAATTGAACCAGGCTCCCCTGCTTCAAACTCTCAGTGCCACTCTGTCTTTTACTCACTGAGCCACTCCCTCTCATATTACGATATTCAATCTGTGCGTTTGCCTGCACATGGTTGATTTCTATGCTTTTTTGTACTGTATTTGGAGGTTGTATTTGGGGGTTTATTGATCAAATTATTATGATGAACTGCATTTTGAAATGACTGTACTCTACTCTACAGTATGTAATTTATTTGGACTACTGCACAACTACTCCTTCATCCCTCCCCCACGCACACACAAACTCTTTTCGACAGACACCTCCACAGAGTCATTAATTTTCTGAAGTTAGTCATAGTGTTTTTAATCCGACCCTAGCCGAGTGTCAATCGCCTCACTGCGCCTGCGTGTACTCTAATCCTCTTTGAGATGGGAGCTTGCTGCTTACTGCGCATGAGTCACTCAACCCCCCCCCCCTCCACAGAGTCGTTAATTTTCTGAATCTTGCCATTGTGTTCTTAATCCGTCCATAGCCGAGCTACAAAGCCTCACTGCGCCTGCGTGTAATCCTTTTTTGAGATGGGAGCTAGCTACTTAGCTGCTTACTGCGCATGCGTCACCCAACCCACCCCCCCTCTCCACAGAGTCATTAATTTTCTGAATCTTGCCATTGTGTTCTTAATCCGTCCATAGCCGAGCTACAAAGCCTCACTGCGCCTGCGTGTAATTATCTTTGAGACGGGAGCTTTGAGGCTTTGTTTACGACAACGTTTTGGAAAATCCCTTCTCGAATTTGATTTGCACAGAGCATCACCTTGATATTATAATAATAATAATAATAATAGCATGTTTTTGTATAGCGCTTCTAGTTATACGTAGTGCTTTACAGAGACATTTTGCAGGCACAGGTCCCTGCCCCGTGGAGCTCACAATCTATGTTTTTGGTGCCTGAGGCACAGGGAGATAAAGTGACTTGCCCAAGGTCACAAGGAGCTGACACCGGGAATTGAACCAGGCTCCCCTGCTTCAAACTCTCAGTGCCACTCTGTCTTTTACTCACTGAGCCACTCCCTCTCATATTACGATATTCAATCTGTGCGTTTGCCTGCACATGGTTGATTTCTATGCTTTTTTGTACTGTATTTGGAGGTTGTATTTGGGGGTTTATTGATCAAATTATTATGATGAACTGCCTTTTGAAATGACTGTACTCTACTCTACAGTATGTAATTTATTTGGACTACTGCACAACTAATCCTTCATCCCTCCCCCACGCACACACAAACTCTTTTCGACAGACACCTCCACAGAGTCATTAATTTTCTGAAGTTAGTCATAGTGTTTTTAATCCGACCCTAGCCGAGTGTCAATCGCCTCACTGCGCCTGCGTGTACTCTAATCCTCTTTGAGATGGGAGCTTGCTGCTTACTGCGCATGAGTCACCCAACCCCCCCCCTCCACAGAGTCGTTATTTTTCTGAATCTTGCCATTGTGTTCTTAATCAGTCCATAGCCGAGCTACAAAGCCTCACTGCGCCTGCGTGTAATCCTTTTTTGAGATGGGAGCTAGCTACTTAGCTGCTTACTGCGCATGCGTCACCCAACCCACCCCCCTCTCCACAGAGTCATTAATTTTCTGAATCTTGCCATTGTGTTCTTAATCCGTCCATAGCCGAGCTACAAAGCCTTACTGCGCCTGCGTGTAATTATCTTTGAGACGGGAGCTTTGAGGCTTTGTTTACGACAACGTTTTGGAAAATCCCTTCTCGAATTTGATTTGCACAGAGCATCACCTTGATATTATAATAATAATAATAATAATAGCATGTTTTTGAATAGTGCTGCTAGTTATACGTAGTGCTTTACAGAGACATTTTGCAGGCACATGTCCCTGCCCTGTGGAGCTCACAATCTATGTTTTTGGTGCCTGAGGCACAGGGAGATAAAGTGACTTGCCCAAGGTCACAAGGAGCTGACACCGAGAATTGAACCAGGCTCCCCTGCTTCAAACTCTCAGTGCCACTCTGTCTTTTACTCACTGAGCCACTCCCTCTCATATTACGATATTCAATCTGTGCATTTGCCTGCACATGGTTGATTTCTGTGCTTTTTTGTACTGTATTTGGAGGTTGTATTTGGGGGTTTATTGATCAAATTATTATGATGAACTGCCTTTTGAAATGACTGTACTCTACTCTACAGTATGTAATTTATTTGAACTGCTGCACAACTAATCCTTCATCCAACCCCCACGCACACACAAACTCTTTTCGACAGACACCTCCACAGAGTCATTCATTTTCTGAAGTTAGTCATTGTGTTTTTTATCCGACCCTAGCCGAGCGTCAATCGCCTCACTGCGCCTGCGTGTACTCTAATCCTCTTTGAGATGGGAGCTTGCTGCTTACTGCGCATGAGTCACTCAACCCCCCCCCCCCTCCACAGAGTCGTTAATTTTCTGAATCTTGCCATTGTGTTCTTAATCCGTCCATAGCCGAGCTACAAAGCCTCACTGCGCCTGCGTGTAATCCTCTTTGAGATGGGAGCTAGCTGATTACTGCACATGACTCACCCAACCCCCCCCCCCCCAACCCTTTGATGCTTTGTTTATGGTAACGCTTTGGAAAATCCCTTCTCGAATTTGAAATGTAAATCTGATTTACACAGCATTGTGAGAATTGAGAGTTAAAAAAAACCATTAACTGATTCATGTTGTTTTGTCATTCATTCTTGTTCATTGGTGTACTGTAGATGTGGGGGGGGGGGGGTGTTGTCAATGGTTATGATTCGCAGGAATGTAAATAAATATTTATTTTATTTTATCAGGAACCAAAAAATACAAATATAAAAATATCATGAATAATACATAATGCAGTCTTTATTAAGTTCTTCTGGCAGACTGAAATTGGATAAACATTTAGAAAACATTTGTAAAACATGGGAAAACATGACTAATGCACATTTATAAGATTATTATTTAATACTATATACTGTAATGTATAATATATATATATATATATATATATATATATATATATATATATATATATATATATATATATATATATATATATATATATATATATATACAGTAATATTATTTTTTCCGTCTTTATCTTGTTCCTCATTCTGTGTACAGTACAGTAGTTCATTGAGAGAGGAGATGTTTTGTGTACATCATTACTGCTGTTTATATACTGTACATTTGACTGTACAAACAGATTAGACTGGACACAACACCCACCTCCCCCCAGACCACCCTTTTTTCCGGAAACGACAAGAAAACTAAAAAATGAGTGCAGTTATGTGCGTACTCTATAGTACTACTGTACATGGCTGGTGCTGCTTTCTCTGGAAAAAAAATTGAGCAGTTAGTAGGCAGTTACTGTAGTACTGTCAAACTAGTTTATACTGGAACTACTGTATACTCTGACTACTGTTAAATACTATGTACTGTAACATGATGGCTGGTGCTGCTCTCTCTGTAAAGAAAAAACTGTAACTACTGTATACTCTGCCTATTGGGAAAGAAAAAATCTGTGCCATACTTACCTGTATCATACTGTACTTACAATACTACAGCACAGTACTACTTTCCTGATGCTTGCCCATTACGCGCGATCACAATGGGCAACACAGTCGCAATATGGTCTATATATTTATTGCAGCGTTCCACGGTGGGTACATCATTCCAAAAACTCATTATGTCTTTCAACAACTCGTCCTTTTTGGAGGGTTTCACCACTTTACGGATATGGTCCTTCAGCTGATGCCAGGCCATTTCGATCGGATTGAAGTCTGGCGATCTGTCATTGGAAAAAAAGGACAATTAGTTTAAGAGATACAGTACACAGTAAAAACAGTGGGGAAAAAAGGAGACACGGTTACCGCACTTACTCCGCTGGCATTTTCACCCAGTTGATACCGCGCTCAAGGATATGCACTGTTGAAGCGGTGTGCTTCGGATCGTTGTCCTGGTACAATGTCAGGGACAATGATGTCTTGGAAGAAAGCTTTATTCATGATTCCTACGACGACTCTGCCGCTGCCCTCCCGGAAACCCACAGGCCATCTTCTCCAGTTCTATCCGATGATGCTGCCTCTGAAATCCAAGGGTCACTTTCTCCTTTGCTCTTAGACGACTCTGCTTCTCGCCTGGAAATCCAAAAGTCACTGTCTTCATCCCTCTTCGACGACACTGCCGCTTCTCCTCTACCGGATATCCACAGGTTACCTCCTCCACCCTTCTTCGACGACGCTGCCGCTTCTCTCCATGAAACCCCCATCTCATCCTCTGTTGCACCCATCCACCCAGATGTCTACACGCTATGCACAAGAAGCAGCTCGTTAGACCAGATGCTGAATGGGATAAGTGTGGATCTCCCCGGGAACTCTATTGTGCTAGCAAAGATAGATTTGCTTCTGGAGACCATGCTAAATGTGGAGCAACGGATGCAACATATGGATCAACGGATGATACATATGGATCAACGGATGCAACATATGGATCATCGGATGGTTCGACGGATGGAGAAGAAAGAGGCTGATATAGCGGGTATACATCATTTGATCTGTGTTAATGCCCCTGTTTCCCCGATGCCGGAGCAGGGGGGTGACATGGATGTGATGAATGGGAGCATCGACCCCCTTCCATCACCAAGCGCACCCCCTCCACCAGAAGATGTAGTGTACATGTATGCCGTTGAGGAGGACATGACAACCCCGTCAAGACCACGCTAGGAGACAACACAGCGACCAAAACCGGAGGAAAGCTTCCTTCCAGACAACCTACCATCGCCCGTCGCCTCAAGCACACCCGCTCACAGAAGACCTACATTCGCTTGCATCGATATGGTGCCCGACATCACCCTGTGCGATCTGCCACCGGCACTCAGGGAGAAGTATAGGGTTATGAGTGCTGGTGCACCCCACAAGTATGCCTTGTTACTTTTTAAGCACCATGTTCCCGACTCGTTGTACTGCGACTGGGCCTTCAGAGTGAACTACGAAGGAAATCGCGTAAAAAAGGCGCTTCCTGCCAATTTAAGAAAGACACTTCTGGATGAAATGCGGCGCTTTTTTACAATTACAGATCCTGTAATGAAAGGCGTTAGAGACTGCATTAATGGCGTTTTGCACCATGCAAGGAATTGGCCATGGATGGACAATGTGGTGGACTTGCTGGTTTAATCACGGGAACTGTAAGACCATACTGTACTGTTGTGCTGAACTGTGCTGTACATGTTTTGACCTGCTTAACTTAAATAAAGGAGATGTTTTGACCTGCTGTACTGTATTTAACTTACTGTTTTAACTTGCTGTACACACACACAGGACCTGCACAATTCCAGTCCCTGAGGGCCGCAAACAGGCACGGTTTTCAAGGTTGTCCTGGAAACTGGGCCTGTTGGCTGCCCTCGAGGACTGTAGTGGTGCAGGCCTGACTGACTGTTTTGCACACCATACCACTGTACTGTATATGTTTCTTTAACAAAGGAGATGTTGCGTTTTGTATTTTATGAATAAATATTTTTTTTAATCACAGGTAAGACCATACTGTTGTGCTCAACTGTATTGTACATGTTTTGACCTGCTGTACTTAAATAAAGGAGATATTGTTGTGTGTTTTTTAACTTGTATTTATACAGAAATGTTTTAACTTGCTGTACACACACACAGGACCTGCACAATTCCAGTCCCTGAGGGCCACAAACAGGCACGGTTTTCAAAGGTTACCCTTAAAACTGGGCCTGTTTGCTGCCCTCGAGGACTGTACTGGTGCAGACTGTTTTGCACAACATCCCACTGTATATGTTTTGACTTGCCGTTCTTTAATAAAGGAGATGTTGCGTTTTGTATATTTTATGAATAAAGAATTTGTTTTATAACATGTGACTGTAAACCATACTGACTAACTGTAAATGTTTTTACTTTCTGTACATAAATGTTTCCACTAGCAGTAAACCATACACCTGTTGATGTTTTGAATTGCTGTTCACTTAAAATGTTTCTACATTGTACAGTATTTGTAGATAAATGTTTTTGTACTTACTCCACCAATAAAAGAACATGTTGATTTGTTTTACATTGTTCCATTGTCTCCTTTGCTACTGTAACAACATACAGTGTTTCTAGAATGCCGAGGCATACTGCACTGTATACTGTAGGCATGCTCAGTATAAGAGTATTAAAAAAAATAGAAGACACATACTGTACTGTACTGTATGTACTGGCACTGTATACTGTAGAAGACACATAATGTATGTACAGTACTGTGATACATGTGGAATAAATGCATAGTTTTTATTTTTTCGGGTTTATTACACAGTATACTGCATATAAGAAAGTATTGTATACTGTACGGCCGGAAAACATTTCAGGTACAGTATTCTATCCTAATCAATAACAACGGCCACTAAACTGTAGACTCCGGTAAGTGGGTTTTTAAATCCGATTCAGCAATGTGCAGGCATTGTTACACAAAGCGATATTATCCATCGAAATCCCTCCATTAGCCGTTTTCTTTTCTGAGGAAAAACAAAAAGAAAAGTTTTAATGTAATGGTCAGCCCCCTATCAGCCCCGTAAAGAAGTTCCCAGCCAGTCCCACCAATAATTTTCTCGGGGGGCGTCTCCTGTTCACATGCGCATGCACCTACCGTCGATGTAATGACACGCATATGCGTTTCAAGAAGGTTCCAATGCGCATGCGCCTAGCGTTCCACCAATTGTTCAGTACCTGCAGCACAGTAGTGGAGAAGCCGCTCAGCCAATAATATTGCTTACAGGAGAATCGCTTGACTTTTGAATCGCGCCGATATTGATACTGTATTGTCAAAATAAAAAAAACACAGAAAATAATACGGCAACAATACTCATTATATATATGTGTGTGTGTTTGTATATATATACACAATACAGTTGTATTTACATTTGCATATTTGCTTTGCTGTGGAGGGTTTTTGGCACTTGTTTTACTCACCATAACTTAACTCATTATTATGGTTGGCCCATCCTTTAGCTTCTTTGCATACCCAGTTAATCAACCCCACACTGATGAGACCCATTAAGGTCGAAACAGCTGTCTGTGGGTGGTTTTCTGGGTATGCACCTTAACCCTGGCTGTGCTCAAAGCTGTGACCATGCAGCAAGCTTAAGCTTAACCATGTTAAAAATGGTTTTTGAAGCAAAAAGTGGCACTGTGTGCTCATTTGCATGTCATTTCCCAGAATCCCTTGCTGCAGTGGAAGTGCTGTGTACTGGGTGATAATGGGGAAAGGCGGGGTTGCAGACCTGCCTAAGACATGCAGATGAGCATACAGTTGTATTTACATTTGCATATTTGCTTTGCTGTGGAGGGTTTTTGTCACTTTTCAACCCCACACTGATGAGACCCATTAAGGTCGAAACAGCTGTGTAGCTGAGGATGGAGGTCGCCACGGAGCCCGCCAGGACCACCCTGCGCAAGGAGAAGAAGAAGAAGATGAAGAAGGAGAAGCACACGGCACCCCCGGAGACGGTCCCCAATAGCAAGGAGATGGACGGAGGAGGCCCAGCAGCTACCAGCGCTAGCGGCTCAGGCGACGCTGCCCCCCCCAGCGGCCTCACCCCCACTGCCAGCACAAGCAGCGGCGGCCCCAGCTCCAACCCTGGAGCTGGGAGCAGCAGCAACAGGAGGATCCCCCGCCTGGAACCCTGGATGAGGCAGACGGTGGTGATGCAGCTGAGGGAGGTCGATGGACAGCGCCCTCTATTGGACGCTGAGACCTTCGCCATGGAGCTGGTGAGCAAAGCAGGCTTTACTCCGGACGAGATCCTGAGCATCCAGGACCTCAGGGGTGGCCTGTTTTTTGTCACCTTCACCACGGTGGGAGCCTGCAGGAGGTACTGGGAGGCTTTCCAGACCCTGAAACAGGAGGTCCCCTTCTCCCAGTTCGACGTGAACTGCCCTATCCAGAGGGATGAGAAGAGGATCACTGTGATGGTGAGGAACCCCCATATCCCTGGAAAGGATATCGATACCTTTCTGCGGCGCTCTTGCACCGTGGTGAGGGAGCCAAGCAGGATCAAGGACAAGTTGGGGTACTGGGTGGGAAAGTGGAGCATGGTCGTTCGCTTGTGGCCAGATCCAGAAGCGACGGACCAGCTGTACCACCTCCCTCCCAGTTTTTCACTTGCGGGCAGCCCAGGGAGGATATTTTACCCTGACCAGCCCCAGACCTGCGGTAATTGCGGGAACCTGGGGCATCAGTGGAAACAGTGCACCCTGAAAGCCTGCAGAAACTGCAAAAACACTGTCCACGAAACAAAGTATTGTCCCCGCCAGAAAACCTGCGATCTGTGCGGAAAGACAACCCACATATTCCGGGACTGCCAGCTGAGGGTCAGGAGCTACGCAGAGGCCGCGGCGAAAGGCGCGACACCGGGCGCTCCCCTGACAGCAACCCAGAAGGCACCCAAGAAGCCCCCTGCAAACCAACCCGTAAAGGCAAAAGGTGGTAAGTATCAGGAGCAAGGGCAAAAGGAGGCCACCCAAGCAGCGCCTGCTGTGGCTCCTGAGCCCGCTGTCCCTTTTGTAGCAGCCACCACCCCACCCCTTCCCACCCTCACCACTGCATCAACACTCCCTCCCACACCCACTGCTGCTGCAACCCCAACCTCCCCCCCACCCACCACCCCTTGCCCCCTCCTCCCAACCCCCTACTGCAGCCCCCCCCACCCTCCATGAGGCTGCAGCCCCTCCCCCTGTAACACCTCTCCCCAGCCCGAGGCTGTTGCACCCCCTCCCTCTTCCCCCCTCTCTGCAGATACCGCCCCCAGAGCCCAGACCAGAATGGAGAAGCAGGGAATTAAGAGGAGAGCCCCTGAGATGGAAAGCCCGCACCAGGGGCTGGAGCAGAAGAGGGCCCAAATGCAAATCGGCTACTCACCCACTTCCAGCGATGCGGACAGCGACCTTGAAAGCGACCTGGAGGAGGAGGAGGGGGAAGCGGAGACGCAGGAGACAGCTATTGCAGAGGAGCAGGTGGCCATTTTAGAACAGCCACCTAGCGAGACACAGGTGACCGGGGAAGAGTTCATAAGAGAGGGACGAGAGGCAGCAGAGACCCTCCTCCTCGATGACAACCTTGGGCAAACCATGGATCTGCTGGCCCAGCTGTGCGAGGAGATCAGCAAGACCACCCACGCCAGCGACAATGGTAACTAGTATCACTGCATGTCTGTCTAACCCTTTATTCCCAAACTAATGGCGTCTTTTAACATTTTCTCCATTAACGTAAGGAGCATAGGAGAGCGGATGAGACGTGCCAGAGTACTAACATTCCTTTCTTTACAGAAATGTGATGTGTATATGCTACAGGAATGTGCCTTACCTTTTTTTCTGTCCAACAGGCACCTGAGCGGGCAGTGGTCTCACGGCCCCTCCTACAGGTCTGGGGGGAACGGGTGCAGGAACGCGGGTGTAGCCATTTTGATCCGGGGGGGATGTTTCACTGTTGATTCTGTCCATGAACTCGTCTGCGGCAGACTACTGGTCATAGACGGTTCATGGGCAGGGGAGCCGATTAGGCTCATCAATGTGTACGCCGCCCCCCGGAAAAATGAGCGCTTGGAACTTTTCCAACACCTTTGCCCTTGGCTCGCAACCTCCAGGGCAGTGGTGATGAGTGGGGATTTCAACTGCACGATTGAGGTGGGGGGGCGCATGCCACCCAGCAAATCAGCAAAGATGAATGTGACGTCCAGGCTACTCACGGCGATGATTGGGGAGGCATCCCTGAAGGACGTGGTGGGATCTATGGGAGCAGGCGCCGCAAACTACTCTTGGTGCCACCCAAATTGTTCCGTGCGTTCTCGGATTGACTTCCTGTTCACCACCAAGCAGGTACAGCACAGACAACACTCCATGGTCGCAGCACATTTCTCTGACCACAGAGCCATTCATCTCCAGGGGCGCCTGGGAGGAGGTTTCCCCCCAGGGCCAGGATCCTGGAAGCTGAACTGCGCACTGCTGGAAAGGGAGGAGATCATGGAGGAGCTGAGAACAGCATACACAGCATGGAAAGAAGAAAAGGCCTGTTTCCCCAGCACTGCAGAGTGGTGGGAAATCACGAAGATAAGGATCCGCTGCTTCCTGCAGGCAAAGGGCAGACGCCTGGCATGTGAGAGGAAGGGGGAGTTCGAGGGCCTGCAGCGCAAGCTGCAGTCCCTGCATGACCTCAAACGCTGCGGATGGAACATGGATGACGACCTTGCGGAAACCAAGGAGAGCCTGCAAAAGCACTTTGAGGAGGAATCCAGACAAATCATCTTCCGTTCCAAGGTGGAGAACCTTGAGAGGGGGGAGAAATGCAATGCCTTCTTCTTCAAGAGACTAAACTACGCCCACACGCCCCTGAGGGAGCTGCGAGACAAAGATGGTAACGTGCAGCAGGGGAAGGAGGAAGTAATGGGAGTCGTGAAAGATTTCTATGAAGACCTCTACTCCCCAAAAGCATCAGACCGAGACCAGGCTGACAAATTCCTGTCAGGGATTACAAACACCATCGACCCGGCAGGAAAAGCAGCCATGAACGCCCCCCTGACTCTGGAGGAGCTCCACGCTGCAACCAAATCCTTTAAGACGGGTAGGACGCTGGGCGGAGATGGTATCCCAGCTGAGTTATACACGAAGCTGTGGGACCTGATTGGCCCGGATCTGCTCGAGCTTTACAGAGAAATGGAAGCAGAAGGTAGGATGCCCCCAACGCTGAGGGAAGGAATGCTGACGCTCTTGTATAAACGGAAGGGGGAGAGGTGCGACCTCAAGAACTGGCGTCCCATCTTGCTCCTGAACGCGGATTACAAGATCCCAGCAAAAGTCCTAGCGAAAGACTGAAGAAGGTCATCAGCCAGATCATCCACCCAGACCAGACGTGCGGCATCCCCGGACGCAGGATCGCAGACAGCCTCGCCCTAATCAGAGACGCAGTCCACTACATCAAAGACCGCCGTGTACACGCGGCCCTGGTCACCCTTGATCAGGAGAAGGCCTTTGACCGTGTCTCCCATGATTTCATGGGCAGGGTGCTGAGTGAGTATGGGATGGGGGAGATGTTCTGTTCTTATGTTAACCTGATGTACCTTGACATTTGCAGTGTGGCGATCGTGAACGGATGGAAGACTAACCCCTTCCCTGTCCTCTCAGGGGTTAGGCAGGGCTGCCCTCTTTCACCTCTCCTTTTTGTCTGTTGTATAGAGCTCTTCGCCCAGTGCATCAGACGAGACGCAGGGATCAGAGGGATTGTCGTGCCAGGACCCTAGAGACGTGAAGTGAAGTGCTCGCTCTACATGGATGACGTCACCATCTTCTGCGCAGATAGCTGGTCGGTGAAGACGCTGGTCCAGACGAGCGAGGATTTCGGGAAAGCTTCAGGAGCAAAAGTCAACTGCGGGAAGTCAGAGACAAAGCTTTTTGGGCTTTGAAACCTGGCTGCCGACTGTGTGCTCATTTGCATGTCATTTCCCAGAATCCCTTGCTGCAGTGGAAGTGCTGTGTGCTGGGTGATAATGGGGAAAGGCGGGGATGCAGATGAGCATACAGTTGTATTTACATTTATATATATATATATATATATACATACACACACACACACACACACACACACACACACACACACACACACACACACACACACACACACACACACACACACACACATACACACACACACATCTATATATATATATATATATATATATATATATATATATAAATGAAATTTGGTTGATTGTTAGTAGATGTGGGGATTCTCATTGGTCCCTCGGTCCGCTCGCCCATGCCCCGCCTCCCCCACGGGTCTCATTGGCTAAGAGGTACTCTGACATCACGGACACATCTACGCCACTGTGACACACACAGACACACACACTGCCACAGAGTCTCACCCCTGCAGACTCACCATACCCCCTGAGACTGTCACCCGAGACTCTGAAGACTTATAGCCTCGGAGACTCTCTCCCTGCAGACTCACCCTACACACCTGGGATCACCCCTGCAGAGTCAGACACCCACCTTGGTAAGTTTAACCCATCTCTCTGTCCATCCCCCCTGTTACCCATCCACGCTCTTTCAAAAATGGCCGCCTTCCCGCACGAGTGTCCCCCTTCATTAACACACTTCATGCAACAAAATGTAGCTCACCGTTCAAAATTTCAACCTTACCAGCCGCTAACAAAATGGCCACCTTCCCAAAACAATAACATATTAATTGTCAAGCATCACCATTTCAGCCTTCCCAGACCCCGCCCTCTCCCAAAATTCCAGCCTTCATGCACAATTAAATATTAATTGTCCACCTTCTATGCACGTGTAAAAAATGATGCCTTCCCACCCGCTTCGCGCCCGCATGGCGACACCGCTACTCGGCTAAAATGGCCGCCTTCCCGCCAAAGCCAATATTAATTCATTCACTTCACCACACACCCCTGTCACCACTACGGACACTTGCCTCGGCCCTTGCAGCCGTCCTCCACACCTAGCCCACTCCTACCGCACTCACTCCCGCCATGGCGCTGGAGGGAGAGTGTACGCGGTTACAAGCTGGGGGGAGTGCACCTGCGCTGGTCCACTGTTCTCCTCCACACCCTGTGGAATCAGGGGGAGGGGGGAACAACCACTACCGACCGGGGTGAGGTGGCTGAATGGGCACAAGCGCCGCAGGGAACATTTAATGGACCTAGGTGAGCAGATGTCCTCTGCACTTAGCCCACTCTTCCCGCGCTCGCTCCCGCGTGGCGCCGCTTCACGCCCACACAATGCTGGTGGAGCATGCGGCGGGGGTAGGGCTCCGTGGGGAGAGTGTATGTGGGAGGAACGGGGCATGACGCGCCGCCTCCCGCCTCCCACATGGCAGCATGGCGCCGGATGGAGAGTGTGCACGGTTATGAGCTGGGGGGAGTGCGTCCTTGTGGGTCCACTGTCCACCTTCACACCCCACGGGAACGGGGGGAGGAGGGAACAACCGCTGCCAACCGGGGTGCGGTGGCTGAACGGGCACGTGCACTGCAGGGAACATTTAAGGCACTGAGTTGAGGGGGGGTCACTGCCAGTCACTGCCAGTCACTGGCAACCCACCCACCAGTCTCTCCCACCCACTGTAACCCAGTATCTCCCACCCACTGTAACCCAGTCTCTCCCACCCTCTGTAACCCAGTCTCTCCCACCCACTGTAACCCAGTCTCTCCCACCCTCTGTAAACCCAGTCTCTCCCATCCACTGTAACCCAGTCTCTCCCCCACCCACCCACCCTCCCTGTTTCTCCCCCACCCAAATCCCTGTCTCACCCCCACCCACCCAACCAACATCCCTGTCTCTCCCCCATCCATCCTCCCTGTCTCTCCCACACCCACCCTCTCTGTCTCTCCCCCACCCACCCTCCCTGTCTCTCCCCCATCCACCCAACAAATCACTCCCTCCCAGCCACGCAACAAATCACTACCACCCACACAGTTACTGATGTCACTTGGGGGGGGGGGAATCACTACCCTACAGCCACCCCCCCCCCCAGTGACCCACTGCTGCTGAGCTCTGAAGGGGAGGAGGGGGAATGGACATGTGATGGGGGGCACCGGCCCCTGACCAGGGGGGGGGACATTGAGCTGTGAAGGGGGGGTGGATGGAGCTGTGATTGGTGGGTTGTTCGGACACCTGAATGTGGGGGGGGGGAACCCAGGTGTGAAGAGGGGGAATATATATATATATACATACATACACACACACATACACACGTGTGTGTGTGTGTGTGTGTGTGTGTGTGTGTGTGTGTGTGTGTGTGTGTGTGTGTGTGTGTGTGTGTGTGTGTGTGTGTGTGTGTGTGTGTGTGTGTGTGTGTGTGTGTGTGTGTGTGTGTGTATATATAAAGTAAAAAAAGTAAAATGCAAGCTGCACCTGTATACTAATATAACTATTACATATATGTTATGTGCTACTATAGTACTGATACACATAGAACACTAGCTAGATACATATAGACATAAAATATGGTAAATAAACACATATACAATCAATGTAAAACAAATAAAACACAAAATATTAAATAGTGAGATACCAGTCACTTTCCAATTTGCACTTCATATAATCCGAAAGAAATCCGGGCTTCTGCTGCTTCCAATAGGGAGAACCAGCTCCAATCGAAAATAGAATCCAATAGAAAAAAGAAAAGAGAAAGTGCACGGCCCATAGTGTGATTCTATTTTCTCTTTAATGAATAAAATCAGAGGGAAACAGGCTCACTCACAAGGGTAATATAAAATCAGGCATGTAGTGATACCATATCACATAGTACTGCGTACATCCCGGTAGATCCCCAGAATCTTCAATGGAGTGGATATTCAGTATGTCCTTCTCCTCCTCCAACTGTGCCAGTGGAATGGCTTCCTCTAACACCTTGACTGCAAGCAGGGCAACCAAGTCACCACAACCTCCGTTTATAGGCAGATAGGGACAGCGGAGGATCAGACCAACTGGCTTCCAGTCCACCAATGATGACGTCAGTGACATCATCGTCCTTACGCATTTCGTCTCCTCGTGAGACTTCGTCAAAGGCTTGTAATGGATGCTTCATTGCCCGATGCTTATATAGCTGCAGTTCAATCCCAAACAAAATTAGCAGCATGTGTCTGAGATTGACTAATTAATCTGCTGCTTACTGTAATGCTTCATTCATTTATTGGTGCAAATACATTATGCAATCCCTATGAAATTCATGTATAGAGAGAACTATATATTTAAATTACTCATATTAAAAAAAAAAAAAATACAATACCTGTTACTTAATACATCTAAGATGCACAGAAAGCACCATAATTACTTTGATACATTCAATTTGATCATAATACATCCAATATATATATATATATATATATATATATATATCAAAAACAAAAAGAATAAGTCTGCAACTAACATAAATTGCAAAATATAGACCCCGACATACGTTTCGCACCCTTGCTTCGCTCGGACAAAGCTAAGGTGCAAAACGTACGTCGGGGTTGTGTTTGTTTGCACTCCCCTGGGACCCCCTATATTGCACTGTGGACCTCTGCTGGATATCTATCTTTTCCAATTCATGCCACTACAGAACAGTTTTTGAGGACTTATATGTTTATGACTTCATGGTGACCTGCAAGTATTTTTTGTATTTGACATCCATCTGTGGTCACAAATTCATTATATGCCTTATTCTTGAGTGATTGTGTGGTACTGCATTAGTAGCTATTATCATTTATAGCAGTATTAGGTTACAGTATATAGCAACCCAGTATAGAATTATTACTTGACCGGCCGGTCATATAATCACAGAGTAGGTTACATACCTCTTATCTATACTTTGGTTCTATCTCATGTTGTAGGGGTTCTTTGGGGACTGTGTTATCCCTTTTTGGTATAATTCATGTCCTTTTGAATAAATCAATTTATTATTACTTCTTGCTTCAGTGCTTTTAGTGGGAAACCTTTTTCTTATTTCTTTTCCATGGTGTATAAATATATACACAAGGGAATGTTCAGGGCACTCAATAGGGGAAAGTATAAGGAAAGCAACTTATCTGGTCAGTTGTGGTGCACGCAGTGCAACCAGGATCACCATCCAGCAGCAAAAATAGACAAAATCCTGATGTACAAAATCTGCAGCACTCATCAATTCAAATGCAAAAACAATTTAATGTAGAAACACAAGCATCAGAGGTAACAGCAGGGAAAAAGAAGCAACGTTTTGGACCTCCCGGTCCTTTCTCAAGCTCCCTCACTCAGCAAGTAATACACTGCTAATATATATATTGATGTCAATTAACAAATTTGGGGCCAAACCCTTACTACTATGCCTATGGTGGCTCATCAGGAACAAAAAGTGTGTGCCCCTTTAAGTGAAAAAAATGCAGTTCCCTTAATAAACACCGGACATGTAGAATGTCGGTTCTCTATATTTTGTTGTTTTTTATCTTTGCACTAAGGTTTAAGAAGCCCCTTTTTGTTGTCATGGACGTTTTTAAATGTCAGTTTAATAAAGTTACAATTGTTCCAGAAGTCAGTGCACCAATGAGAGCGCACTACCTGTTTGCCCATACTCATTGCCTTGTATTTGCAGGCATGTGAGGTCTAATAAAGTTTAGTGTATTGATGTGACACATCTAATAGGTGCTGCTTTCTGATTGGTCGTGACGTCACGTAAAAGCACGATCAGTGCTGTATTATAAATTGGGGCTTTTTGGGTTGTTCTGTACACCTTGATAAAGGGCATTTTTGCCTGAAACTAGTTGGTGAACCCCTGCTTCGGCCTAGGGGGGACCCTTTTGTCCACTTTTTATGTAATAAATCTATTTTTTGTTGCTAAAAACCGTGAGCCTCCTTCTGTTACTTTGGGCAGTGCACTGCCTTATTTTTCTACTTGTTCCTGCCATCACCTGGGAGATTGCACGCCTACTGTCGCGGCCGAGTTTATTCTTACCTTTGCCTGGTCTCGGGCGCGACAGTAACCGGGCACGCGCCGTGGTGTCCCGTGCGCGTGCCGAAGCCTCGGAGGAGCGGTCCTCCGATCGGGGCTTCCCCCTCCCCTCTCCGGGTCCGCCGGGTCCCCCGGAACCCCCACCGCCGTCCCCCACGTCGCAGGACACCAGGGCTCCATCGGGGAGCCCTGGGCACGCGTGCATGGGGCGCAGGCACCTGATGAAGCGTGACCGCGCATCGGTGACGTGCGGCACGCCGAGGGGATTTGGCTAGCAAGCTGGGACATCTCCCGGCTTGCGGAACTAGCCAACAATCAATAAAACGTGTCGCCAGTGTATGAAGATTCTGAGATTGGATACTCCAGGAGAAACTGAGTAAGTTCACTTTGTGGGTCGCTGTACCCCTTTTTTCTCTGATATATGGGACGTTGGTCTGTACTATTTATTTATGGTGCCGCTGGCATTAGGTACTAGTCCCCTAACACTCTTAGGGCTTCGTTATGCTATATGCTTACTTTGAAGGAGTTTATCCTAAACCTCAGTTTATTATGCCAAACAGGACTGGTTTTTCTGATGAACTGGCTTTCTACACAACCTTGTCTTACTTTATCCAGTTGCTCGAGTGACGAGTTCATATATACAGTTAGGTCCGGAAATAATTGGACACTGACACAATTTTCATAATTTTGGCTCTGTACACCACCACAATGGATTTGAAATGAAACAACCGAGATGCAATAGAAGTGCAGACTTTCAGCTTTAATTCAGGGGGTTGAACAAAAATATCGTATGAAACGTTTAGGAATTGCAACCATTTTCATACACAGTCCCCTTATTTCAGGGGCTCAAATGTAATTGGACAAATTAACACAATCATAAATAAAATGTTCATTTTTAATACTTTGTCAAGAATCCTTTACAGGCAATGACTGCTTGAAGTCTGGATTGCATGGACATCACCAAACACTGGGTTTCCTCCTTTGTGATGCTTTGCCAGGCCTTTACTGCATCTGTCTTCAGTTGTTGTGTGTTTGTATTGTATTGTATGTCTTTATTTATATAGCGCCATCAGTGTACATAGCGCTTCACAGTAGTAATACATGTGGTAATCAAATAAATAACAGATAATATAAATAACAGATCATGGGAATAAGTGCTTTAGACATAAAAGTAACATTTCGGAAGAGGAGTCCCTGCCCCGAGGAGCTTACAGTCTAATTGGTAGGTAGGGAGAACGTACAGTAGGAGGGAGTTCTGGTAAGTGCGTCTGCAGGGGGCCAAGCATTATGTATCGTGTTTAGAATATCCACAGTGCTATTCATATGCTTCTTTAAGCAAGTGTGTCTTAAGGTGGGTCTTAAAGGTGGATAGAGAGGGTGCTAGTCGGGTACTGAGGGGAAGGGCATTCCAGAGGTGTGGGGCAGTCAGTGAAAAAGGTTTAAGGCGGGAGAGGGCTTTAGATACAAAGGGGGTAGAAAGAAGACATCCTTGAGAAGAACGCAAGAGTCTGGATGGTGCATACCGAGAAATTAGGGATGAGATGTAAGGAGGGGCAGAAGAATGTAAAGCTTTAAAAGTGAGGAGAAGAATGGAGTGTGAGATGCGGGATTTGATCGGAAGCCAGGAGAGGGATTTCATGAGGGGAGATGCTGAGACAGATCTAGGAAAGAGTAGAGTGATTCTGGCAGCAGCATTTAGGATAGATTGTAGGGGAGACAGGTGAGAGGCAGGAAGGCCGGACAGCAGGAGGTTACAGTAATCAAGACGGGAGAGAATGAGGGCCTGAGTCAGAGTTTTAGCAGTTGAACAACAGAGGAAAGGGCGAATCTTAGTTATATTGCGGAGGAAAAAGCGACAAGTTTTAGAAATGTTTTGAATGTGAGGGGCGAATGTGAGAGAGGAGTCGAATGTGACCCCTAGGCAGCGTGCTTGGGCTACTGGGTGAATGATTGTAGTTCCAACAGTAATGTGGATGGAGGTAGTAGGGCCAGGTTTGGGAGGAAGTATGAGGAGCTCTATTTTAGCCATGTTGAGTTTATGGCGTCGGAGGGCCATCCAGGATGATATAGCAGAGAGACATTCAGAAACTTTGGTTTGTACAGCAGGTGCAAGGTCAGGTGTTGAAAAGTATATTTGTGTGTCGTCGGCATAGAGGTGATAATTAAACCCAAAAGATGTTATTAGGTCACCTAGAGAGAGTGTGTACAGAGAAAAGAGATGAGGTCCCAGGACAGAGCCCTGGGGTACCCCCACAGAGAGATCAATAGAGGAGGAGGAGGTGTTAGCAGAAGAGACACTAAAAGTACGATGGGAGAGGTAGGATGAGATCCAGGATAGAGCTTTTTTCCGAATACCTAGAGTATGGAGAATGTGGAGGAGAAGAGGGTGGTCCACGGTGTCAAATGCTGCAGAGAGGTCGAGTAATATGAGCAGAGTGTAATGACCTCTGTCTTTGGCAGCATGGAGGTCGTCAGTTATTTTAGTGAGGGCTGTTTCGGTGGAGTGAGCAGTGCGGAAGCCAGATTGTAGAGGGTCTAGGAGAGAATAGGTGTTGAGAAAATGGAGCAAGCGAGAGAATACAAGACGTTCAAGTAGTTTAGAGGCAAAAGGCAGGAGGGAGACAGGTCGATAGTTAGAAAGACAGGTAGGGTCAAGCTTGCTGTTTTTGAGTAATGGTATGACTGTTGCATGTTTGAAGGAGGATGGAAAGGTTCCAGAGCAGAGGGAGGAGTTAAAAATGTGTGTAAGCGTAGGGATTATAGTAGGAGCTAGAGGTTTTAGGAGATGGGAGGGAATGGGGTCAAGAGGGAAAGTGGTAGAGGGAGAAGAGGAGATCAACAGCGACACATCCTCCTCTGAGACAGTGGAAAAAGACTCAAGGAAGGCAGGAGGAGAGTTAGGAAGAGGTGTAGGATGGGGGGAAGAAACAGAGGGGATGTTCTGCCGTATGGATTCCACCTTTTCCTTAAAATAGTCAGCAAAGTCCTGAGCGGAGATGGAGGAAGGAGAGGCAGCTGAGGGTGGTTTGAGTAGAGCATCAAAGACAGAGAACAGTCGGCGTGGGTTAGACTTGTGCATGTTGATTAGTGCTGAAAAGTAGGCTTGTTTAGCTTGTGAGAGGGCAGAGTTGAAATAGGATAGCATAAATTTGTAGTGAAGGAAGTCTGCGAGAGTGTGAGACTTCCTCCAGAGGCGTTCAGAGGAACGAGTGGAGGAACGCAGCATGCGCGTGTGGGAATTTAGCCAGGGTCTGGGGTTAGAAGGGCGAGGGCGGCAGAGAGAAAGCGGGGCATGTAGATCAAGAGACGAGGACAAGACAGAGTTGTACTTTCTGACCAGGTTGTCAGGGTCTGTAGCAGAGCTGAGAGAGGAGAGGGAGGAGCGTAAAGTGGACTCAAAGTCAGGTAAGTGAATAGAGCGCAGGTTTCTGCAGAACCGGGGGGTAGATGGAGGTGGAGAAGGGGAGAAGCGAGATAAAGAGAATGAGATGAGATGATGGTCAGAGAGAGGAAAAGGGGAAATGGAGAAATCGGAGAGAGAGAAGTTTTTAGTGAAAACAAGGTCTAAGTAGTGGCCATCCTTGTGGGTGCTGGCTGCAGTCCACTGTTGAAGGCCAAAAGAAGAGGTAAGAGAAAGAAAGCGGGAAGCCCAAGGGAGAGAGGGGTCATCAATGTGGCAATTGAAGTCCCCAAGGAGAAGAACAGGGGAGTCTGAGGAGAGAAAGAAAGAGAGCCAGGATTCAAAGTGAGAGAGAAAGGCAGAAGGGGGATGAGTAGAGGTAGGTGGGCGATAGATGACCGCCACATGAACAGGGAGAGGAGAGAAGATCTGGACAGTGTGAGCCTCAAAGGAGGGAAAAGCAAGAGAGGGGGGAATAGGAAGGGTTTGGTAATGGCAGACAGAGGAGAGCAGGAGCCCCACGCCTCCACCCCTGCCATCAGGGCGCGGAGTGTGGGAGAAGGAAAGGCCACCATAGGAGAGGGCAGCTTCCAGAGCAGAGTCAGACTGAGTGAGCCAGGTCTCAGTTATAGCAAAGAGAAGCAGGGAGTGAGAGAGAAAGAAGTCATGTACAGAGAGGAACTTGTTAGAAAGAGAGCGTGCGTTCCAAAGGGCACAGGAGAAAGGGAGAGAGGAGGGAGGGTGGCAGGGGATGGGTATGAGGTTGGAGAGGTTGACACCAGAAGGAGTAGAAGTTGCATGTGGGAGGCGAGGACGAGAGCAAGTTGAAATAAGACAGGGACCAGGATTGGGAGAGATATCCCCAGAAGCAAGGAGGAGAAGCATGGATAGAAAGAGGATGTGTGAGGAGGATTTGTAGGGGTGTGTTTTAGTGCAGGGGATATAGCTGTGTGGTGTCAGAGGACGCAGGTAAGAAAGGAGTTCATGTGAACTGAGAAGTGGTGACGAAAGGAGAGATGGAGATATATGAATAGAGTTTAGACATACTGAGGCTGGTAAAAAGAAGTGCATAATTTGAGAAGAAGTCACAGCAAATATAAATGGTAAAGGCAGCATCACAGCAGTAATGATGCAGTCTGGTATTGATGATATCCTCCTTTCCAGTGTAGTTCAAATGCAGGAATCAGGGCCAGATGGGGTGTCCACTTCTTCCTCACTACTTTTGAACTTCCTTTTAAACTTCAGTTGTTCAATAGTCATGCCACTTATAATGGGCCACTTGGATATGGGCTGCAGGCAGACTAGCTGTTCTGACTGGGTTTGTATAGGCCTAAAAAGTCACCTGACAGTGTGCTTCTGTCTGCTTAATTAGCACATCTGAGGCACATTCAAACAAATGGTTTTCTACACAGGGTGTTCCCTGCCTAGGTGGCAACACTTAATTTGATTAGGGGTAGACAGAAAACAGCATTCAAATATGGATTTTACCTAGCATTGGATCACTTGCATATACTATATAATACACACAGCAGAGGATTTAGAGATGGATTTTACCTAGCATTGGATCACTTGCATATACTATATAATACACACAGCAGAGGATTTAGAGATGGATTTTACCTAGCATTGGATCACTTGCATTTACTATATAATACACACAGCAGAGGATTTAGAGATGGATTTTACCTGAGGAGAGAAGAAGGATAAGATCCATTAGGGTAAGAGTTCCTTCCTTTTAAACTTCAGTTGTTCAATAGTCATGCCACTTATAATGGGCCACTTGGTTATGGGCTGCAGAATTGTCTTTCTGCCTTAAGTTTTGTCTTCAGCAAGTGAAATGCATGCTCAATCGGGTTGAGATCAGGTGATAGACTCGGCCATTGCAGAATATTCCACTTCTTTGCCTTAAAAAACTCCTGGGTTGCTTTCGCAGTATGTGTTGGGTCATTGTCCATCTGTAAAGTGAAGCTCCGTAGAATCAACTTCGTAGAATTTGGCTGAATCTGAGCAGACAATATATTCCTATACACTTCAGAATTATCCGCCTGCTTCTGTCTTCTGTCACATCATAAAAAAACACTAGTGACCCAGTGATTTTCCCCAGCGTCCCCCATGATCTTCCCATCCTTCCCCATTTTCCCAAGCGTCCCCCATGATCTTCTCATCACTCCCCATTTTCCCCAGCATCCCCCAGGATCTTCCCATCCTTCCTCATTTTCCCCAGCATCCCCCATGATCTTCCCATCCTTCCCCATTTTCCCCTGAGCAGTTCCAAGCCTTCTCCATACTTTTTTATTCCCATCATTCTGGTACAGGTTGATCTTAGTTTCATCTGTCCAAAGAATGCAGTTCCAGAACTGGGCTGGGTTTTTTAGATATTGTTTGGCAAAGTCTAATCTGGCCTTTCTGTTCTTGAGGCTTATGAATCGTTTGCACCTTGTGGTGAACCGTCTGTATTTGCTCTCGTGAAGTCTTCTCTTTATGGTAGATTTGGATAATGATATGCCTACCTCCCGTAGAGTGTTCTTCACTTGGCTGGATGTTGGGGGAGGGGTTTTTCTTTACCATGGAAAGGATCCAATCCATCATCCACCGCTGTTTTCTTCCGTGGACTTACAGGCCTTTTTGTGTTGCAGAGCTCACCACTGCGTTCTTTTTTTCTCAGAATGTACCAAACTGTTGTTTTAGCCACTCCTAATGTTCCTGCTATCTCTCTGATGGATTTTCTTTTTTTTTTGCAGCCTAAGGATGCCCTGTTTCACTTGCATTGAGAGCTCCTTTGACCGCATGTTGTGGGTTCACAGCAACAGCTTCCAAATGCGAATGCCACACCTGGAATCAACTCCAGACCTTTTACCTGCTTAATTGATGATGAAATAATGAAGGAATAGCCCACACCTGTCCATGAAACAGCTTTTGAGTCAATTGTCCAATTACTTTTGGTCCCTTGAAAAAGAGGGGGCTACATATTAAAGAGATGTAATTCCTAAACCCTTCCTCCAATTTGGATGTGAATACCCTCAAATTAAAGCTGATAGACTGCACTTTAAGCCCATATTCATTATTTAACTGTAACTTGAATTTATTTTGGTACACAGCCGAAAAAACTTGCATCAATGTCCAATTATTTCCGGACCTAACTGTATCTTTATACGGAAGGAGGTTTCTTCACGTGTTTAGCATAGATTTTATTTTCCCTAATCCTATATTTTGGAAATTTCTGATTTTTTGGATTATCTTCAGGGATTTACTCATTTATTGACTTTAGGTTATGGATTTTACGGATACTGAAGAGGACATTGTCCCTCTGGAAAGCTCCAGTTACAGTATGCTTTTACCTGTTCTGATAACACTGCAAGATTAAGAAAGGTACAACTTGTATTTGATAATGCATTGGATACTGAATGTGATGATACAACTGATCTGAAATATCATTTTACACGTTTGAAAAGTTAGTCACAACGACAATTCGACTATGGTGGGATATTATATCTATTGAAAATTACATTAGAACTAAACGAATTCCAAGAAGTCTTCGAATTAAAAAATCCCCCACATTCGGTTTTCCAGAAGACTCTTTAGAAATCAGCTGGAAACAAGCACTTGATGAATGCTCCTTCAAGTTAATGGACCTCATCGAGTCTTTTAAAATTAAAGAGAAAACACAAATTGAAAAAGATATAGAAAGTCTGCAGAAGAAACTATGTGAGTTTACAGAAATGGAAGGTTTTTTAGAAATGGATGTAGCATTAGCTAAGAATATAAATAAAGTGGAAAAGGAGATTATGCAGAAAAAACAGGTGAAGTTTGAGAGGGATAAACAGCAAGAAGACAAGAATATTCTAATGGAGGACAATCATGGACAATTGTGGACACATGGGGAGGGTGTATATAAGACACTGTGTTATGGTGGTTTTTTATCATGCCATTAGCATTTGAGAAAGGCCATAGGAGCCGAAACATCATCATACTGGCTTAATAAATTCTTTTTTTCACAAGCAGAAATCCGTAGTGCCCAGGCTCTTCCTTCCTATATAATCGGAGTGAACCAGAGAAAAAACGGGTCCAATACTGTCGACCCAATAGTCAAGGGAGGAGAGCCCCAATACACTTGGCCCTATACGGCATGATTTCAAGGGCATCAATGGTGGTCCCACAACTGTAGTCCACACCTTCCCAAAGGGCAACTAGTTGTAATATGCCAAAGGAAACGAACAAATTGTGGTGTCCACTTCTGTGTAGATCAGGGTCATATGGAGGCCTCTAGAACAGGAGATATATCTGTAAAATCAGGCAAGATGACACACACTGGTCTGAGTGGATCAGTGTTCTCCAACACTCATCACTCACCCAGGGTGTCATACCTGAGAGTATGCACAAATAAAAATCTTGGGGTTAAGGTTCAATGATCAGTGGACAGATCACGTTATATTAGTGAGATCTTTATCTCTGTTCAGACCCCCTGGGTGTAATGTACCCAATTCCCGGATCCAGAAGGCCTCCCTTCTCCTGAGCACCTGTGCCCTATTGCCACCATGTTGTGGTTTCATCACCACCTCTATGATTTGGAACCGTAATTGGCTTACTTTGTGCCCAGCTTGTGTGAAGTGCGCGGACATGGGTTGGTCCAGCACTTTACATCAGATGGTAGATTTGTGCTGGCTAATCTGCTCTTTGACTTTACGTATTATTTCACTAACGTAGGCAAACCCGCAGGGACATTTAAGGAGGTAGACTACAAAATCGGAATTGCATGTGGCATAATCCCTTATCTCATACCTTTTACCTGTACGTGGGTGAGTGAAAGAGGGGTCCTTCTTTAAATTGCCACACTGTGCACATGACAAACAGGGGAAGGTGCCTTTGATGGGCGTACCCTTGAAGCATTATCCCTGTGACTTGGCTATGCCAAAATCTGCTCGTACTAATGCATCTCTCAATGTGGGTGACTTCCTGTATGACATTAATGGAGGTGCTGAAAACATATGGTCTAGCATAGGATCTAAACTAAGTTGCGACCAATACTTTTTAAGTATTCTACCAATCCTAGGACTGGCCGTGTTGTATGTACTCACGAATGGTATTCTTTGCAACCTCTCTTTGACCCTGGTAGAATGTAGTAATGTCTCCCTATCCAGGTTCTCAACCCTTGTTATCTCAACCTGGAGTTCCCCACTCGGGTACCTCCGATCTCTAAACTTGTTGGTCATAGCTGTAAGTCGTTCAATAAGTTTCTCTGGTTCCCCGACTATTCGCTTAACCCGATAGAGCTGGCTCCAGGGTAATGACTGTATGGTACTAGGGGTGTGAAAACTACTGTGATGTAGTAATGTATTACGGTCAGTTGGTTTGATAAATTAATCTGTTTTTAGTCGACCTTCCGATTTATATACATTTGTGTCTAGGAAACAGATTTCCTGTTTCTCTTGATGTACTGTAAACGTGATAGTGGGTAGGCACCCATTGAGATGTGTCTTCCAGTTGAGGGGAGCGCAATTGGTCCACAGCATAACTGTGAATAAAAAATTCAAAAATATATAGTGCAATACTGTATGACTCAATGTCCTTGAGTGACATTGAGTCATACAGTATTGCACTAAATATTTTTGTATTTTTTATTGATATATATGCTGTGGACCAATTGCGCTCCCCTCAACTGGAAGACACAGAAGATTTTTATAGATCTGGAACAGATCTATAGAAGGTTTATTCTTGTAGCTGTTACCTAATTTCTATCACATTTAATCTCATTCACTATTGGTGGTGGTCTATGCTATATTGTGTACACTTGGTTATAATTCATTTTAATGTGATATTATTAGAAGAGTTCACCTTTATTACTATTATTATTATCACGTTATTTACATTGTCACCTGTTCACTATGAGCGCCCGATTGCACCCCCTTTTGTTCACTATAACGCATTGAGATGTGTAAGGAACAAGGTAAGGTCCTCCGTGGTGCCTGTCAAGACAAAGAAAATGTCATCAATATATCTTAGCCATGAGTGTGCATACATTTTGAAAATTACATGATTATAAACAAACCTATACTCAAGCAAATTCATGAATATGTTGGCATAAGTTGGGGCCCCATTGGACCCCATGGCACTACCTCTCGTTTGATTGTAAAATGTATCCTCAAAGAGGAAGTAATTGTCATATAGTATAACCGTCAAGAGACTTATCAGTAACTCTCATTCAATTGGTACCAGGAGGCTCTGCTGGGCCAGATAGAACTTAACAGCCCCCACACCCTCCAAATGGGTAATGGAGGTGTAGAGGCTGCCGACATCCAGTGTCACCAGCAGCGCCTCCTGTGAGACATTTTGTAGTTGTCTAATGTGCAGGAGGAACTGTGTGGTGTCCTTAAGAAATGATTGTCCTATTTCAACTAGGGGTCTAAGGATGAGATCTAGAAGAATGGATAAGGCTCAAAATGGAGCCTGTCCCCACCACTATGGGTCTCCCTGGTGGATTCTCCAATTGCTTGTGAATTTTGGGGAGTACATAGAGGACTGGGATCATTGGTTCTTCTACTGTTAAATATAATCGAAGTTGTTTTGTAATGATCCAATCTGTCTCTGCCCCCTCCAAAATTCCTTGAATGGTGTTGCAAATATCTGAAGTGGGGTCCCCTTGTAGTGGTCTATAATTATCCCGATTCGAAAGTTGAGACATAATTTCAGCCCTGTACTGAGATCTATCCCAAACCACTATTGCTCCCACTTTGTCCGCTGGTTTTATTATAATGGCCTTGTTATTCCAAAGACTACTAACTCCCATATGTTCCTGCTTCCTAAAATTAGCACCAGAGATGTTCCTAGTACCTGTTTGTCCCCCTGCCTTTAGTTTCTCAAGTTCCCGTGTTGTGGATTGAATGTAGGCCTCAACCTGATGGTTATTGCATGGTGGACTCCTTGTGCTTTTGCGTTTAAGGCCACATGTTAGCCCGATGAGAGAAGTATCAGCTTCTGGTACCCTGCCGTGCCTATCTCAATGGTCGCAGATTGGGTACCCACTAATCCCTGCTCCCCATGTCTCCCTGAGTGAGCAAAGAAGGCTTTCTATCTAAGTGTCCTAAAAAAACGTGCAATGTCAAAGTCTAGTTCAAAAAGATTGAGCCTGTTCGTGGGGGCAAATGATTCATTGTAAGATTTTATTCTCCTTTTCTGTCAAGTTGTATGTAGATATATTCACCACTAGTGATGGGACCTCATTGTCATTGAGCTCTTCGGCTGCTGGTTGGTTCCTTGCCCTCGTCCCGTGCCGCTCCCCGCCTCGTAGGTCTTCTACGTCTCCAGGTGGATTTCGAGCTGGGAGGCCACGTTCTAAAAAATAAATATCACTAGAGTTTTCTGAATCCGATGATACCTGCATGCCTCTTTTCTGTTGGTTATATCTACGGTACCCTCGCCCTCCTCGTTTAGATTCGGTGTGTTGGTAGGTCCAGCAGTAGAACTTATTGGATTCATAGTCCTCCTGATCCCTTTGATTTGCCTTCTTTTTCTGATTACAATTTATTTTCTAAAGTCATCTATGATCTTATCCATTTTAATTTTAAGACTGTCCATCTCCTCTGTCGGCATACTATTACACATCTTCTCCTCCGTTATTTTAACCTTTTCCTGTAATGAAGTCAATTACTTTGGAATATGTTCTATTGTGAGGATGATAATGTCAAATGAAAATTTGTTCAAGATTTTTTCAAACTTATCCGTATATTCTTTATTATCACTGAACATTGTAGGGCATAATGACATCCTCAATCTTCTAGGGATCCTTCTGACCCTATAATACTCTGCCAGGGTAACTCCATGCAGTTCAAGGTTAATTTGCTGTTTCTTTGCTTTCTCCAGATCCCTCAACAGGTTATCGCTATCCGGTATAATTAAAAAGTCCCGTTCTCCCCTCATAAGGGTAGAGATTCTAGCGACATCTAAGTCATTATATGAAAACATATCCTGGTTAACCCCTGTTGCTTGTGTATTCAAAAAAGCCATATTGTCAACACTAGCAATGAGAGTATTGGGGCTCTCCTCCCTTGACTATTGGGTTGGCAGTATTGGACCCGTTTTTTCTCTGGTTCACTTTGATTATATAACATGATTAAATGGGTGGTCTATTCCTTCTTTTATGGTTAGGTTTTTGTTATTTCATCCTAGGTCCCCTGAGGAGATACATGTGCATCTGGATGCACCTATGTCGCATAGCGAGCTATTTTCGAATGAGGTTATCCGGTTTTTAACATGTTCATTAGGTTGAACAAGTTTTTATTATATTTTTGTCCCTAGGAACTATGTATGTAAACTACTACCTTGGTGGCCTGTTTGGGCTGTGTGTTGTACCCTGAGTGATTTGTTGGGTCTGATATTGGAGATATTAAAAACAGGGGGGTGGGTGGATTTTTTTTTTTTGGTTTTTCCTCTGTTTTACAGGTTATATATGGGCATCAGAGGTCTTCCAATATCATCTTGGATCTACATAGGGGCGTATACATTATCATGATGATGGCTGTCTACTTAGGGATACTTAATGTTAGCTATGTTAGAAAGCTCTTATACTATGTGCACCATGATGTCTTCAGCATTACTAAGTAAGGATGGGATTGTTATTTCCAGGTTGTGCGCAGTGGGTTGGGACAGCAATATTGCTAAATAGCTTTATATGTCTCCATTGCTGCATTTGTTAATGGCATAGCTAAGGGCATCCCCAGCTTTTACATGTATGCATTTCATACACCTGATCCCATTGCTGGTTGACTGATAGCTACTGATGCACACATGCGCATTTGAACGAACTTTGTACCTGGACACCGCGGGACTTAAGTATTGCCGGTTAAGGCATAGAGTAGGTAAATCACCTTAGAAATTAAGCGGCACGGGTATACATCGCACACTAGACTCAGTACACTGGGCAATCATCACTGGAAGACGCGTGAGTGCGCATATGCGAACATGGATGTTAACAAATATAATGCAACAGTGTAGTATGAGTATGATCGTGGGATACATCTTTGTATTGATGATCATGCACAGTGCATTTCTTCCCCTCCTATATGGGCATGAACTGAGGGGAATATGTGTATGTACCATATGTGTGTAAGACTTGCCTCCGGTGTTTATTAAGGGAACTGCATTTTTTTTTCACTTAAAGGGGCACACACTTTTTGTTCCTGATGAGCCACCATAGGAGTAGTAGTAAGGGTTTGGCACCAAATTTGTTAATTGACATCACTATATGTATTAGCAGTGTATTACTTGCTGAGTGAGTGAGCTTGAGAAAGGACCAGGAGGTACGAAACATTGCTTCTTTTTCCCTGCTGTTACCTCTGATGCTTGTGTTTCCACATTAAATTGTTTTTGCATTTGAATTGGTGAGTGCTGCGGATTTTGTACATCAGGATTATATATATATATATACATATATATATATATATATATATATATATATATATATATATATATATATATATATATATATATATATATATATATGTATATATATATATATATTTATATATATATATATATATATATATATATACATACATATACACACACACATATACTATATATATATGGTGGCATGGGTAAGTAATGGCTGCGACTCCTGTACCTCGCGTGGTGTCTCCTGCCCCTGGTCCACTCCCTTGGCTGCCCATGAGAGTTGGTAGCAGGGGTGTTCCCCCTCCTCCCCCCCCCCGGGCAGTGGTGCTCAGTCGCAGCCTTTCTTCTCTTCCTCCCCCCCCTCTGTGAGACAGTGTGTGTATGAGAGAGAGAGACAGTGTGTGTATGAGAGAGACAAACAGTGTGTATGAGAGAGAGAGACAGTGTGTGTATGATAGAGAGACTGTGTGTGTATGAGAGAGAGACAGAGAGACAGTGTGCGTATGAGAGAGAGAGACAGAGAGATAGTGTGTGTATGAGAGAGAGACAGAGAGACAGTGTGTGTACTGTATGAGTGAGAAAGAGACAGAGAGACAGTGTGTGTATGAGACAGAGAGACAGAGAGACAGTGTGTGTATGAGACAGAGAGACAGTGGGGCTGATTCACTAAGCTCCGTTAAGTGGCTTTAAGAGCGCAAAGTACCCTTAACGACCGATAAGGCTGCAGTGAGATTCACTAAGCAGTGATAACTGCACTTTATCGCTCTTAAAAGGGCTTTTTTTTGCCCTCGGCGCTAAATGCGCATGATCAGACTATTGCGCTGATTTTTGCCAGTACAAGAGATTCACTAAGCAGCGCTAACTGATTCGGTCTTAATAAACACGCCAAACAAACGTGCCAGCTAAAGGCAGGTGCAAAAGGAGCTGGACTTAGAAAATATTTCTTTGTTTACATTTCTGCAGGCACTACATCCATACAACAGGGCCGCTGGTGTCTCCGGCTGACCCTGCGGGGTTCGCCGGGTGATCCCCCGGGACGAGGGGTGTCCCCGCCGTTGTCCGAGTGTCCCCGCGGCCTTGCTATAACAATGTTGTGGCCCCCAACTCCCAAATAAATATTTTTAATTAATACATCCCCACTCCCTGTGAATATCCTCTCGGTGAGAGAAAAACGCCGCACAGCCGAAAATGAAGCAGTGAAGGCTGAATGTGTAGTAATAAAAAAGCTTTATTTGCACAAGGTGCAAGCGGGTCCTCTGACGCGTTTCAGCCTGTCAGGCCTTTGTCAGAGAGTGATCCGCTTGCATCAAAAGACATCCAGTTATAGACCGGTAAAACTGTTACACCTGTTCGTGTCGCCCAATGCAATGTCTGCAGACAGCAAGAGGAAAAAATACTCCTAAACCCTGCATTAAATAATGTTTTTATCATTTCAGATACCGTTCTCACATCATCACAAGTGTTATTGCTAAATAAGGGCCTTAATTATTCTCCTCATGAGGATTTTGATTTGTTTACAACTATAATCGATCTTCAAAAATATACCAGGAAATGGGCCCTTAAGAAATTATTTGCTAAGAAAACTACTTTTACAACCTCTATAGATAGCAATCCTTGTGGTGATGGTGAGAATAGTACTGTTTCTATTGGAGGGGTTTCTTCATTTGCAGATACTGCATTTGGTTTTGATTTGCAATCTCTATATGAGGAGGGATGCACTGAGGCAATTGTGGAGCCACCTTTTTTCGGCCATACTGATTCCAATCTCAAGAAACGTTCATCATTTATCCCCTATAATACAAAAGGGCCATGTTTAACAACCTTTGAACGACTTGTTGACAGAGATTTAAAGACTCTAGCTAAGGGTTACTCTTTTTCAAATTCGGTTTTTACACCCGACAATCTTACTGTACAGGAGAGATTGGATTTAGAAGAATTAAAGAAAAACAAAGCTATTACAATCAAAAATGCCGATAAAGGTGGTGCCATAATTGTTCAATCCTCAAACAGATACAGAGATGAAGCTCTCAGATTACTGAGTAACACTGATTTTTATGTCAAACTAAAAGCAGATCCCACTAAAAGGTTTCTTGGGGAGCTTGAAAAACTACTCGAATTGGGTGACGTTCTTTATGTCATAACTAACAAAGAGAGACAGTTCCTGGCATGTGAATTCCCCATTGTCCCCGTGTTTCACCATCTCCCAAAGATTCATAAGTCACTGGAGAACCCACCGGGGCGTCCCATTGTGGCCAGTATTGGATCTTTGGGAGATGGTGTTTCACGTTATGTGGATAAATTTCTCCAGCCAATTGTTAAGACCTTACCATCTTTTATTGAAGATAGCACAGCATTATTGCTTTCTTTGGGGGACATTGTTTGGAAGACAGGATACCGCTGGGTCACCATGGATGTCACATCACTATACACTATTATTGAACACCAACACGGACTTCGAGCCATTTATCACTATCTACAACTTTCAGCACTTTCTACTGCACAAATCACCTTTATTAGCGATGCTATTCTTTTCTTATTAACACACAATTATTTTCTTTTTGACTCACAATTTTTCTTACAAACACAAGGCACAGCTATGGGGACCTCTTTTGCACCCTCATATGCTAATCTTTTCATGGGTTTATGGGAATCTCAACACATTTATGGTAGCACTAATAAGTTTTGTTCGAAAATCATTTATTATAGACGCTATATAGATGATTTAATTTTCATATGGGATGGTGACCTTGATAGTGTTCACTCTTTTATTCACGATATTAATTGTAATGATCTCAATCTTCACTTCACTTTTGAAACTCATACTGAGAAAATTAATTACCTTGATGTGACTATCCATGGTGATCCAGCGATAGGTATACAAACTGACATTTTCACTAAACCACATGCCAGGAATTCGTAATTGCATGCTAGTAGTAGTCACCCAAAAGCATTGATCCGGGGTATACCTAAAGGACAATTTATGAGGTATAAACAAACGCCTCTGCTCCAACCAAGAGACATTTCTCAAACACTCCAAAACATTGGGTTCTAAATTCCTTTCTAGAGGTTACACTCAAGAGAATGTTGACATGGCATTCTTGAATGCTGATTCGATGGAACGAGATGAATTGTTAGTCCATAAGAAAAGGGATAGACTTAAAAAAGCAGCGGCTATGGATAGCCCACTATTTATCACAAAGTACAGTAAACAAGCATCCCAGATCAGACAAATAATTTTGAAACACTGGAGTGTACTTAAAATGGACACAGATCTGGAAAAATATACCAATTCCGGTCCAAGATTCGCTTTCAGAAAGGCCAATACACTAGCTACATCTGTTTCTAAGAGTATGTTTCAATCTAAAGACTCAAAACTTAGAAATATACCTAAGGGATTTTTTAAATGTGGCTTTTGTAAGTATTGTAAATATGCTTCTCCCATTAAAAGAATTCGCACATTGTTCCCTAACTGTAAATACAGGATTAATACATTTATTAATTGTCAGACCACTCATGTGGTATATGTGATAACCTGTGGATGCAAATATAGGTATGTAGGTAGAACAATAAGATCATTATATGTTAGAATTTCTGAACATATCAGATTAACCAATAAACGTGATTTATCACATCCAGTTTCTAAACACTTTTCATTATGTCCGCTTGGTGGACTTAAGAATTTTACTTACTGTGGTGTAGAACACATTCCCATCCACGCAAGAGGAGGAGATAGGCTTAATCGTCTAAATAAAAAAGAGATGTCATGGATATTCTCTCTTAATAGCTTGCAACCCTCTGGCCTCAACGTGGAATGGGAACTGAAACATTTTCTTCATGATTAATCTGTATATTTTTTAGTGTTCTACCAAGGTTGCTTTTTTATTTCTCTATTATTGTATTATTATATCATTCAAGGTTTATTTGTTACTATTTTTCCCTTTACCCCCTTTTCCCTCCCCCACCCCCCTTTCCCCCCCCTCACCCCCCACATCCCACCCCCCCCACTATCCCACCCCTATCCCCCCCTCACTCTCTTCACACCTCATACCCCCTACCCCCTTCTCTCCTCTCCCTCCCCCCCCTCTCCCCCCTTATCCTTTTCCCCTCTCTCCCCTTTGTCTCCTATCCTATCTATTTCTCTATTTTTGATTTATTTACAGTTTAATTAGAATGATATGTATTGTTTTTGACATTGTGATTGTATCTTTAAATAATTTGCAACACCTCTGTTTAGATAAGATTGTTATGGTTATTTGCTATAGTCTCTTAGGATATTTCCATTCCATATACTTGGGTATGAGATTATATTAGCTTAACGATTTACTGCTTCTTCAAAGCTCAAGGTGTATAGATTTATTATTTTTATATGACCCTATCACTAACACATTGTTTTGTATTAACTACATACAAGTTATATGGTTATACTACAGGCTATAATGATTTGGTCATTTTCATCTTTGTTTTTATGATTGTGATATAAAGTCCAAAATGAATGGATGAAGTGAACGATAGTCCTAGTTCTACAACCTTGAACAGCCGGTGAGAATTGAACTCAGTTCACAGTTCATAAGGACAGAGACCAGTTCTCCTCACGAGAAGGAAATGATCCTGTATATGTGAGATATCAAACAGAAAGAACAAACATTGCGCAGTATATTTAAACAGCCAATAGTTATATTCTGATGGCTGAGTTCACTGAAATGCCTACTTACTAGAAGTAACTAGATCGCGTACAGGGGAGAGAAACTGTGCTTTAACAGGAAGGTTTAAAGCACAGTTTCTCTCCCCTGTACGCGATCTAGCTACTTCTAGTAAGTAGGCATTTCAGTGAACTCAGCAATCAGAATATAACTATTGGCTGTTTAAATATACTGCGCAATGTTTGTTCTTTCTGTTTGATATCTCACATATACAGGATCATTTCCATCTCGTGAGGAGAACTGGTCTCTGTCCTTATGAACTGTGAACTGAGTTCAATTCTCACCGGCTGTTCAAGGTTGTAGAACTAGGACTATCGTTCACTTCATCCATTCATTTTGGACTTTATATCACATTCACTTATGCGCCAGGTTTTGTATCTATTTTTGTATATATTTGTCATGGTTTGAGACATATGAGATGTCTCAGTAGGTTACCAGGCTGATTAGTTTTTTGTGCACAGCACTGTATTATTTAGGTTTAGCGCTTGTCACAGTACATTTGTATTTATTATATTTTGTTTTTATGATGTTTTTACAGACATCTATGTTGTGATGGAGTATTATGATTGACACCTGTAGCTCATTGCATTGGGCGACACGAACAGGTGTAACAGTTTTACCGGTCTATAACTGGATGTCTTTTGATGCAAGCGGATCACTCTTTGACAAAGGCCTGACAGGCTGAAACACGTCAGAGGATCCGCTTGCACCTTGTGCAAATAAAGCTTTTTTATTACTACACATTCAGCCTTCACTGCTTCATTTTCGGCTGTGCGGCGTTTTTCTCTCACCGAGAGGATATTCACAGTGCCGTTTCTCATCGCTTGCACGCCGAGTCGCTGCTGGCCTGCTGGTTCCCGTAACTTCATCCAGAAGTCTCGTTGCAGCCGCCGGTCAGGTGACCACCCACCGCTATCGCGGGTGTAGGGTTGGCGGTGAAGACATCAGCTCGTGAGGCCGAGGCACCGCATCTTCACTTCACGCCCGTCAGGTGACCACCCACCGCTATTGCGGGTGTAGGGTTGGCGGTTTCGGTAAAGATTACAGCTCGTGAGGCCGAGGCACCGCATCTTCACTTCAGGAGGGATTTACCAGCAGGAGCACGAACACATCGCTGGAGGACCTGACAGGCTTGGTTTACACAACCCCAACAATCATCATGTGAGTCTTCTTTGTCCCAACCTTATGGTGCTCGCGGTGAGCCGGTTGTGGGAAAAGACATTTTATACCTACCTTTTTGCGGTTGTCCATAGCCTAGGTCCCAATATCAATAGCTGACTTTCTTATTATATCAACCAGCAGGACTGTGTCTATTTCTGAGCGCCTGGGGGGTTAATCATTCAGATTCACCCGTGTGTATACATCCCCACTCCCCCCTAAGATATACAGTGCATTAATTTTAAAAAATAACTCTTATTCAGATATAGATAATATAGCCTTTGCACATACAACTACTGTATAAGCATCTTAAAATCATTTCATAAATTTAACACTTACTCCTGCTATGTTGCCACGATGAAGGGCCTCCTCATATCCTTATCTTCGTAAAAATCCTCTGTATTTTACAAACAATACATAAGAATAACAAGATACATTCTAACATCCAATAACCCTTAATCACATTATCGGTTAATAACTGCTATTGTACTTAATGGATCCCTACTGCATTAACCACCTCTTCGGACCACAATGAAAACTGTCCTATTTTGGTTTTAATAATACACAAGCCACACAACACCTGTGCCCACACATCAATCAAAGATGTATTTTAGTACACATACGCATTTTTAATATATGTGTACAGGGGTTCCCTGTGGGAAGAATAGGTGTTCACAGGCACCCCACTGCACCCCAAGGGGTGACCACGGGTTTCTCGATATCATAGTGTGTTCCACTGAATATTTAATCTTTACCCGGGAGATATGGAGATCATTCGCATTAATTAAATGGAAGGAGAACACGTAAATGATTCTAAATTAATAATCATTGTATGACATCTATTTCCCCTACTTCAATGTGTAACCTTAAATCTTAGGAGGGTGCTCATTGTGAAGGCAATACTCAGGTGTTAACAAAACAAGCTGACATGAATCAAGGCTTGTGTCCCACCTTGAGAGAAACAAACAATTACTTTCTGTGATTTAACACCTTCATGACTGAACATGTAATATACAAATGTCATGCTTATGGCGTTTCTCTGACAAATGTTACATATTGGCTCGCATCATCGCTTTTGGATGATTACATCATTATTGACAATTTGAATGACATATCTCCGTATAAATAAAATGTCTGACAGTTTTATTCACATAAACATTTTCTTCATACTATACGATACGTGTTCTCGTTAACACTAATTTGTTGTTGACTCCGCCTATTTAAAGGATACATGTCAATCACTTCCCTTCAAGGGTCAAATGGAGGTCATTGGCAATTTGGCGGTGCTGGAGTTTGTAGTGAGGAGGAGGCGCGAGATTCTGTTACAATGGAGGGCGAGGAGAGAGAGGAGAGAGAGGAGAGAGAGGAGAGAGAGGAGAGAGAGGAGAGAGAGGAGAGAGAGGCAACTTGCAGTAAGGCGGACATTGGCGCCACGCAACTTCCGCCAAAGATGCTCCCTAGAAGGGTTAAGTGAGCAGGAAGTCATCCGTCGCAATAGATTGAGCTCAGCGGCTATCTTGGAACTGTATGAAGTGTTAAGAGAAGATTTAGAGCCAACAACAGACAGGAGTCATGCAGTGCCTGGCCTTGTTAAATTGCTGAGCTCATTACATTTTCTTGCTTCTGCGTCTTTTCAGACAACTGTGGGAATAGTAGGCGGGGTCCCGCAACCAACATTCTCGCGGGTTCTTAGCCAGTTTCTATGTGCACTGACTAGATGCGCTAGGGATTATATACATTTTCCTAGTGAGCAAACAGACTGGCAGGCACTGAAGACTGCATTTCATAATGTAGCAGGTTATAATGCGGCCCACGTCTCCACACGTTCGGTGATTGAGAGGACATTTGGTGTGTTAAAAAGTCGCTTTAGATGTATGGATAAATCTGGGGGGGCTCTTCAGTATTCGCCAGAGAAGGTTGCCGACATAGTGATTTGTTGTTGCATTTTGCACAACATTGTACGTTATAATATTCCTGCCAACATTAGGCAAGATATAGAGGAGGATCCTCCCGTGCCTCCTGCAGGGGTTAGGAAGCATACAGCCAGTGGGGTGGAGACCCGCCGAACTCTCATCAACACTTATTTTACATGTAAGATTCTTATTGACATGTATTATTATTTTTTTCATGTAAGACAATCTATCCTCATCTCATGATGTTTGTCACATTTTATTGTGTGTATGTAATCATAGGATCCTGCTCTATGAATGTGAAGGGCCATTGTCGCGAGAATTCACACAACGTAACATGACCACGGTATGTGAGTGTTGATCTTATTTTTCCATCTCAAACTAATGTCACACCACCCTTTGTGTGCATCATGCAATGCAGAGTGTTGTTAGATTTGGACTTGGCAAGTACTGAACATTGACATATTAAATGTTTATCACCGTTGACACTTAAAAATACACCCCAAGAAGTCACGTCAAATATTTAGAGTTGTGTTTGTAAATATGTTTCAACATTTTATTGTTCACTTGATGAACTTCAATTGGCTAAATGACCCTTAATTAAAAATTACAACATACATTACTTCTAGATGGCTGCAGGACTGTGAGCTAATTACATGTTCATGTGTTGTATCTCGAATGTCCTATGTGTCACTAACAATAATGTCATTATTTTCACACACTGCAATAGTCATATTACATGTGAAAGCTTGATACATTTACTCATGTTGATCTTTCATGAATACATTAAATATAGAGGCTAACACATTGTGTAATTGTTCACACACCGTAGTTGAACATCACCTCGAACAGAAATAATGCACATAAACTATGTTCACAATGTTCTAATGTTGTGACAAGTGAACGAAGTAATTTGTATGTATTGTAATTTGTTTAAGTAACGTTCATAGTTTAGTGAATCTAATTCTAATACACATGATACTGTATAAATGTTTGCCCGTGTAAAATACTAAATTCTCCTACAAAGTGAAGGGTGCCAATTATGCTATGAGACAAAGTTAAAAAAAAAAAAATGTTTCATGATGTTTGCAGGATGTCAAGGGTTTCACTTCTTGTGTGTTTGGATCCTTCCACTCACATGTTTTTATGGCACTGGAATGGAGATGTGAACATCTGTGAAAGTACAGTAGATATGGAATGTAAATTATAAATGTACATGTTACTGTATAGAACAATTTTTAATCAGCATCTAAACACACATCATACCTGTTACTGTTTAGTAACAGTTGTGTTACGACACATTTTGATCTTACTCAAATTAGAAAATATCTTAAAAAGACATATAAAACTTATGTCCTAAAAATATGCAATTCTACAACAATTTTAAATAACAGTATGCCTGTACAAAAATAAATTCTCTCACATATAATAACACTGCAAAAGTTATCAAAACACAATGCAAGCCCACATTCATTTCCCGTGAGAATGTTACATATTAGCAGTGATTCTGGCGCTTTAATCATAATTTATGTAACTGACTAACACATATAGCGGATCAAACAAATCCTCATGTTTACATAGGCAAAGTACTCAAATCTTAATACTATATATGCCATTTGTTAACATATGCCATGTCTTTAATTGTTTTAGCAAATCTCGTAAATTTTTTTCTTTACAACACAGGGGCGTACACCTTGTGTCATGACATTTAATGGATGCGCAGGACTAACTCTAATTGCACGCGACATTGCCATGAACATTTCACTATCTTGCACGGAGATCGTTAAGTGTATCTTACCTTCTTTCAAAAACATGTCCCGGCATCTGTTGCGCTTAACGACGCGATTTCTGTAATATGAACACATAACGAAGAAGAGGTAAAACGGAAATAGAAATGAAAAAAAAAAAAAAAAAATTCTCAATGGTATGCGCATGCGTTATGGGTGGAACACATATGCGTTTCATTGTGAAACAAGAGAATCACATATTGTTAAAAGTGAATAGTTTATAGTTACCTGCATTATATAGCATTAATATTCGGAGCTGCCATGCAAGTGCTGTTTTTGAGGTAGCTGGTGTTTTCAATCAATTGGTTGTTCGGTGTGTTCATCTCGTTGGTGTTCCAGCTTGATCCGTCAAAGTTTGGATATTGTGTCATGTACTGAGGCGGATACAGATAGTTACTTTGTAGCATTTCATGTGCTTCAGCAAGGTAGTTAGTATGCATGTTAGCGTCATAGCTAGCTCCGGCATTGTTGTGGTATAGGTTGTACACCTCCGGTTGAAAATACGATCCATTTTGCTGAACATTTAAGGCACCGCTGCGGGAACCTATATCATTGTAGTTGTGCTCTTCTTCTTAAATTGCCACTTGCAAACATACGCATACTTGATTCATGTACTGCCCAACAGCCACCCCTGTTTCCGCCAGTTGGTGGGTTCCAAATAAAACAATCATTGGTTGATAAAGTTCGTATGATCGAACTGCGCCAAACTTTCGGCTTTGGATGATTTTTATAAAAAGGATAATTTGAGGAGATATGATCAAATATGTCCGATACAGTAGCTCTTCTCTGTGTTCGGTATTGAATAGCGCAATATATTAAATAGGCGTAGCAGAACAGAGGTTTCTTTAGAGTTGACATTTCTAACGGCATGTTTTCTCATGGAATTTTGTTAAATAACGCAGTCTTACTTTCAATTAATGTTATGTGCAAAAGTATCAAATTGCTGGGAATGTGTTACACACGGTCCAAGGTCGTTACACAAAGGAATAAGTGTCCATGATATCTTCTCCCACATACAGGTGTTCAGTCTACTGCCTAAATTTCTCACACACATTCAATTTTTCACAGAAACTCAGACACATACATTTCTGACTAAGAATATTGTATTAACAAATATGGAAAATGATCTTCCAAAATGGTTATGTTTATCTGTGTTCAGAATCATTATCTTGCACATGTCAACATAATTATCGTCGACATAACTTGCTATCCTGTTTAGTTCACATATGTGCACATGAAATATGACAAACTTAATGGAATGATTTGACATAAATTGTGTCTTTAGCATGATACAATTTCCAAGTAAGTGAATCATTAATGTGTCAAATAGTGAGCATTGAACACTTCACGGTGTATACACTTAAAAGCTATCAGTCATACATGAAGTATCACAAATAATATTACCAAATTAAATTTTGATATACACTAGACCTAATCAGGACATGCTTCAATCAGGAGATTAATTACTGTTTGTTCTCATTACACATATCATACCATGCAGTCCCTTAAAGGTGCTTGTAATAAACTTCACAATAACAACAATAGAGCTAATACTAGATCTTTAGGATATGATTTGTTCATAATTTAAGGGGTCAGCATGTTTAAATATTGTATGCTCACAAAGAATATGTAATGGGACATTGAATAAGATCTGATAGACTATTTTTGGCTCAACCTTTTGTTTAAAGACTGTGTGCTACGCTTTGGTCTGGTGGCATTGTCAGGGGTAGGTGTGGAAGTGCTTTGTGTGTCACTGATTCCGGCTACCCCTGCCATTTGTGGGGCCTCAACAGTTGTTTGGCTGGTTGGCGCTGCTCCAGCGTGTAATTTTTGCTGCTGTGGCATTGGCGCTGCTTCAGCGTGTACATATGGTTGCTGTGGCATTGGCGCTGCTTCAGCGTGTACATATAGTTGCTGTGGCATTAGCGCTGCTTCAGCGTGTACATAATGTTGCTGTGGCATTGACGCTGCTTCAGCGTGTACATTTGGCTGCTGTGGCATTGGCGCTGCTTCAGCATGTACATTTGGCTGCTGTGGCATTCCCATTTCATGTAGATATGGCCCTTGCATTGGGTGTGCCAGTCCCAAGGTCTGTGCCAGGGCTTCGAACATTCCATGTGACATTTTCATTGGCTGGGGCATTTGCATTGGCTGGGGAATTTGCATTGGTTCTGGCATTTGCATTGGCTGGGGCATTTGCATTGGCTGGGGCATTTGCATTGGCTGGGGCATTTGCATTGGTTCTGGCATTTGCATTGGCTGGGGCATTTGTATTGGCTGGGGCATTTGGATTGGCTGGGGCATTTGCATTGACATACATTGTGCTATAATAGTTAAACTATTTGAAATTGCCTTGAGAGTGTCCAGTTGTTGGTTGAAAATGCTTCGCATGTGTAGCAGTTCTTCACAAATTATACAATTTGTTTGCTGCTGGTTGGATGCCACACTCTGTTGATTTCTGAAAAAAAGTTGCTCTGCAGATTTTAATGATGCCAATTCAGCTGCACACACATTATCACCTTGACCTGGCTGTAGAGGCTCACTGTCTTCATCTTCAGGATCTGTAGATTTCAGGATCTGTTAGATCCAGTTCCCAACTGTAACCCTCGCCAAACACTTGGGGTGTAGTGTAATCGGGGTCAGGCACATCTAGTTCCCTGAGTGCCTCGGCATATTCATGTTGGGGCTCCTCCTCACGCTGAAGTTGTTGTGGCTCATCAAGCATTTCCTCATTTTGCAAGTCACCCAGAATTTGAGTCGATACATCAGCGTCTGTTTCCTCATCCACAACTATAACATAAAAAATATACTTTTTAATTCACATGATAACAAACTAATTATATGTTATGGTTCTTAGTTCTGCAGTAAACATATTGTTATGCATTGTATCATCTAATAAACATTTCATGGAAATATGTATTGTTATTTTGTACGTGTAAAAGCGCCAAACAGCCTTAGTGAATAGCGCTTATGGCTTCAGCCTTTTGCGGCCGAGCGATATAACCCATTTCAGCGCTAATTAACGGAGCTTAGTGCATAGGCCCCAGTGTGTGTATGAGACAGAAAGACAGAGAGACATAGATACAGTGTGTGTATGACACAGAGAGACAGTGTGGTTATGAGACAGAGAGACTTTGTGTATGAGACAGAGGGACAGTGTGTGTATGAGACAGAGAAACAGTGTGTGTATGAGACAGATAGACAGAGAGACAGAGAGACAGGGAGACAGAGAGACCGAGAGACAGAGAGACAGAGAGACAGAGAGACAGAGAGACAGTGTGTATGAGACAGAGAGACAGAGAGACAGTGTGTGTATGAGACAGAGAGACAGAGATAAAATGTGTGTATGAGACAGAGAGACAGAGATACAGTGTGTATGAGACAGAGATACAGTGTGTGTATGAGACAGAGAGACAGAGAGAAAGAGAGACAGAGAGACAGAGAGACAGTGTGTGTATGAGACAGAGAGACAGAGATACAGTGTGTGTATGAGACAGAGATACAGTGTGTGTATGAGACAGAGAGACAGAGATACAGTGTGTATATGAGACAGAGAGACAGAGATACAGTGTGTGTATGAGACAGGGAGACAGTGTGTGTATGAGACAGAGAGACAGTGTGTGTATGAGACAGAGAGACAGTGTGTGTATGAGACAGAGAGACAGTGTGTGTATGAGACCGAGAGACAGTGTGTGTATGAGACAGAGACAGTGTGTGTATGAGACAGAGAGACAGAGAGACAGTGTGTGTATGAGACAGAGAGACAGTGTGTGTATGAGACAGAGAGACAGTGTGTGTATGAGACAGAGAGACAGTGTGTGTATGAGACCGAGAGACAGTGTGTGTATGAGACAGAGACAGTGTGTGTATGAGACAGAGAGACAGAGAGACAGTGTGTGTATGAGACAGAGAGACAGAGAGACAGTGTGTGTATGAGACAGAGAGACAGTGTGTGTATGAGACAGAGAGACAGTGTGTGTATGAGACAGAGAGACAGTGTGTGTATGAGACCGAGAGACAGTGTGTGTATGAGACAGAGAGACAGTGTGTGTATGAGACAGAGAGACAGTGTGTGTATGAGACAGAGAGACAGAGAGACAGTGTGTGTATGAGACAGAGAGACAGAGAGACAGTGTGTGTATGAGACAGAGAGACAGTGTGTGTATGAGACAGAGAGACAGTGTGTGTATGAGACAGAAAGACAGTGTGTGTATGAGAAAGAGAGACAGAGATACAGTGTGTGTATGAGACAGAGAGACAGAGAGACAGAGAGACAGTGTGTGTATGAGACAGAGAGACAGAGATACAGTGTGTGTATGAGACAGAGAGACAGAGATACAGTGTGTGTATGAGACAGAGAGACAGTGTGTGTATGAGACAGAGAGACAGTGTGTGTATGAGATAGAGAGACAGTGTGTGTATGAGACAGAGAGACAATGTGTGTATGAGACCGAGAGACAGTGTGTGTATGAGACAGAGAGACAGTGTGTGTATGAGACAGATAGACAGTGTGTGTATGAGACAGAGAGACAGTGTGTGTATGAGACAGAGAGACAGTGTGTGTATGAGACAGAGAGACAGAGAGACAGTGTGTGTATGAGACAGAGATACAGTGTGTGTATGAGACAGAGAGACAGAGATACAGTGTGTATATGAGACAGAGAGACAGAGATACAGTGTGTGTATGAGACAGGGAGACAGTGTGTGTATGAGACAGAGAGACAGTGTGTGTATGAGACAGAGAGACAGTGTGTGTATGCGACAGAGAGACAGTGTGTGTATGAGACCGAGAGACAGTGTGTGTATGAGACAGAGACAGTGTGTGTATGAGACAGAGAGACAGTGTGTGTATGAGACAGAGAGACAGTGTGTGTATGAGACAGAGAGACAGTGTGTGTATGAGACAGAGAGACAGTGTGTGTATGAGACAGAGAGACAGTGTATGTATGAGACAGAGAGACAGAGAGACAGTGTGTGTATGAGACAGAGAGACAGAGAGACAGTGTGTGTATGAGACAGAGAGACAGTGTGTGTATGAGACAGAGAGACAGTGTGTGTATGAGACCGAGAGACAGTGTGTGTATGAGACATAGAGACAGTGTGTGTATGAGACAGAGAGACAGTGTGTGTATGAGACAGAGAGACAGTGTGTGTATGAGACAGAGAGACAGTGTGTGTATGAGACAGAGAGACAGAGAGACAGTGTGTGTATGAGACAGAGAGACAGAGAGACAGTGTGTGTATGAGACAGAGAGACAGAGAGACAGTGTGTGTATGAGACAGAGAGACAGTGTGTGTATGAGACAGAGAGACAGTGTGTGTATGAGACAGAAAGACAGTGTGTGTATGAGACAGAGAGACAGAGATACAGTGTGTGTATGAGACAGAGAGACAGAGAGACAGAGAGACAGTGTGTGTATGAGACAGAGAGACAGAGATACAGTGTGTGTATGAGACAGAGAGACAGAGATACAGTGTGTGTATGAGACAGAGAGACAGTGTGTGTATGAGACAGAGAGACAGTGTGTGTATGAGACAGAGAGACAGTGTGTGTATGAGACAGAGAGACACTGTGTGTATGAGACTGAGAGACAGTGTGTGTATGAGACAGAGAGACAGTGTGTGTATGAGACAGATAGACAGTGTGTGTATGAGACAGAGAGACAGTGTGTGTATGAGACAGAGAGACAGTGTGTGTATGAGACAGAGAGACAGAGAGACAGTGTGTGTATGAGACAGAGAGACAGAGATACAGTGTGTGTATGAGACAGAGAGACAGAGAGACCGAGAGACAGTGTGTGTATGAGACAGAGAGACAGTGTGTATGAGACAGAGAGACAGTGTGTGTATGAGACAGAGAGACAGTGTGTGTATGAGACTGAGAGACAGAGAGACAGTGTGTGTATGAGACAGAGAGACAGAGAGACAGAGAGACAGAGAGACAGAGAGACAGAGAGACAGAGAGACAGAGAGACAGAGAGACAGAGAGACAGAGAGACAGAGAGACAGAGAGAGACACCAGAAGTACCCCCCAAGCAGTCACACCCCACCCAATCACCCCACCACCCAGTCACCCCCCCCCACACACAAACTCCCAGTCACTCAAATCACTGTCAGTCACCCCACCCCCCACCCAATCACCCAGTCAGTCACCCCACCCTCCCATCCAATAACCCAGTCAGTCACCCCACCCCCCACCCAATCACCCAGTCAGTCACCCCATGCCCCCACCCAATCACCCAGTCAGTCACCCCACCCCCCACCCAATCACCCAGTCAGTCACCCCATCACCCCACCCAATCACCCAGTCAGTCACCCCACCCCACACCCAATCACCGAGTCAGTCACCCCACCCCCCCACCCAATCACCCAGTCAGTCACCCCACCCCCCCATCCAATAACCCAGTAAGTCACCCCACCCCCCACCCAATCACCCAGTCAGTCACCCCATGCCCCCACCCAATCACCCAGTCAGTCACCCCACCCCCCACCCAATCACCCAGTCAGTCACCCCATCACCCCACCCAATCACCCAGTCAGTCACCCCACCCCCCACCCAATCACCGAGTCAGTCTCCCCCCACCCACCCAATCCCTCAGTCAGTCACCCCCCACCCAATCCCTCAGTCAGTCACCCCCCACCCAATCCCCAGTCAGTCACCCCCACCCAGTCAGTCACACCCCTCCCCCACCCAGTCACCATTTCAGTCAACCCAACCCCCCATCCAGTCACCCAGTCAGTCACCCCATCCCCCACCCCATCACCCTCTCTCTGTGTCTCACCCTCTCTGTCTCACCCTCTCTTTGTCTCTCTCTCTCACCCTCACCCTCCCTCTGTCTCTAACTCTCTCCCTCACCCTCTCTCACCCTCACCCTCTCTCTCTCTCACCCTCACCCTGGTCTCACCCTGAGACAGAGAGACAGAGAGACAGAGAGACAGAGAGACAGAGAGACAGAGAGACAGAGAGACAGAGAGACAGAGAGACAGAGAGACAGAGAGACAGAGAGACAGAGAGACAGTGTGTGTATGAGACAGAGAGACAGTGTGTGTATGAGATAGAGAGACAGAGAGACAGTGTGTGTATGAGACAGAGAGACAGAGAGACAGAGAAACAGAGAGACAGAGAGACAGAGAGACAGAGAGACAGAGAGACAGAGAGACAGAGAGACATACCAGAAGTACCCCCCAATCAGTCACACCCCACCAAATCATCCCACCACCCAGTCACAAATTCACCCACCCAATCACCCAGTCAGTCACCCCACCCCCCCACCCAATCACCCAATCAGTCACCCCACTCCCCCACCCAATCACCCAGTCAGTCACCCCATCACCCCACCCAATCACCCAGTCAGTCAGTCAGTCAATAAATCACCCAGTCAGTCAGAACCCCATCCACCCAATCCCCCAGTCAGTAGAAGTCCATCGCTCCACCACCCCATCCAGTCACACAGTCACCCAGTCACCCAGTCCGTCACTCCACCCCCCATCCAGTCACCCAGTCAGTAATCCCACCCCCCACCGAGTCACCCAGTCAGTCACCACACCCCACCACCCAGTCAGTCACCCCACCCCACCACCCAGTCAGTCACCCCCCCACCCAGTCACCCAGTCAGTCACCCCACACCCCACCCAGTCACCCAGTCAGTCACCCCACCCCCCCACCCAGTCACCCAGTCACCTTCTCTCTGTCTCTCTCTCTCTCTCCCTGTGTCTCTCACCCACATTCTCTGTCTCACACTCTGGATCTGGATATCTTATGTACCCTATATATCTTAACTGCCCTATACTACACCGAAATAACCTATACTGCTATCTTCCAGATCTGACTCAAGCTTCACACGGGAGACATCGGAATCCCCCCTAACCCAGAAGACAGGTAGGGAGCACCTCCCCTCCAATATATAACATTGCAGGAATGAGGGTACCTGGACATTGAGGGACTGCAGATCAGGTAAGATCCCAGGCGGGATTGCTGCTTTAAATATTGTGAAGCTGGGGCATCCAGACACAGGTTAAGGGGTGCAGGAAACTAGTCATTCACATCTGGCTTTTTTTTCTAGATCTGACATACACACACACACACACACACACACACACACACACACACACACACACACACACACACACACACACACACACACACACACACACACACACACACACACACACACACACACACACACACACACACACACACACACACACACACACACGTAACAAGGACTAATTGTAGTATAATGTAATACAATAAATAAACTTATGTGAAAAACTAATGTTGTTCTTACTAGGAATTTATTCAATTTATGTATTTTTTTAAAAGCGGGGCTGGGGGCGGGACAATGTGGCGAGTAGATTTTTTTGGTTCGGCAAGTAGATTTTTGGTCCCAGAGTGTCAAGCACTGTGTGTATATATATATATATATATAAAAAAATATATATATAAATATATATATATATATATAGGCAATACGATACCGTGTGGACGAATATCAAAGGCAGCACTCCATATATATATATATATATACAAGACAGGGGTGCCCAATGCTACATAAAATTGACAAAACATATATGGTAATAAGTATAAAGTTTAAATACTTTAATAATACTTTAATAATAATAGTAATTGCTTGCTTTTTTAGTTAAACCCTTTGGCCAAAGCTTCGTAAGCCTGCATACCAAACGTCAAGGTAAACCAAAAATGCAGGTCCTAACACTAAAACGGTGAACCCTTCCTTTTACCTCTGTATGAGGGGAAGCAACTGCAGTAAGTCTTGTCCATTCAGCAAATAGCCAGAACCTCCCAAGTTAATAAGATGGGGAGGGGTGAGCTCTGGGGGAGAGGTGCCACCTATCTCCATTTGACTGTTACCAGTAAGAAATTGATTAACAAACACACATTCCCAGGTAGCTCAAACTCCTGTACCCACATCATCATGAATATATATTTATGCCACAATGAGTGCTACTGACTGTATACTGAGCGTGGCAAATGAATACAACAAAAGACAGGGGTGCCCAATGCTACATGAAATTGACAAAACATACATAATAGTAATTATTTGTTTTTTTAGTTAAAACCTTTGGCCAAAGCATCGTAAGCCTGCATACCAAACGTCAAGGTAAACCAAAAATTCAGGTCCTAACAATATATATATATATATATATATATATATATATATATATATATATATATATATGTATATATAATCCACAGAAGCAGCCGGCACTCCACTTGCAAGTAGAAAAAATTGGGTGCTTGTCCCATAAAGCAATAATAAACCATACGATACCGTTTGAAGCACGAGATCAGGAGAGAGCACTCTGGTAAGTATTTTCAATACATTGTATTTTCAATACAAAAACTTGTGATCAAACTTACCAGAGTGCTGTCTCCTGATCACGTACTTCAAACGGATCTCCTGATCACGTACTTCAAACGGATATGGATCCCCCTGAGGAAGGTCCCATTCTGTAGGACCGAAACGTTGGGTTTCTGGATGTATTTTTGCTTTCACTAATACACTTTGATCTTCAACATTGAGTGCTGTCTCTTGTTTACCAATCCTTGGAACGGTAACGTATAACTATATATATATATATATATATATACACAAAAAACAAACAGAAGCGCAAGCTCCATAGCACGTAACTGTTTAAACAATAGAGTACATTTATTTAAAAAACTGCAGCCCAAAGAAAATGCACTTACAGGATTAAAAAAAAGCAACCATACGTGGGAGAGAAATCTCTGTGTGTAGTCATCTTCAAGGGTGGGGGTTGGGGGGGTCCCAGGTAGGCAGGGTACATCTGCACAGCTTGTAGCCACCACCAGCTCCTGTCACGAGTTGGTGCCAAAACACTGAGTCTATCAGTGCCTCCACGTCCTCTGCTCCTGCATAAGATAGTTGACAGCACGTGGAAATACAGCTAGCTGGATCGCAGGGATGCCCAGGACTCCGTGTATACACACCCAAGCGCGTTGACATCACCAACCCTACGCGTTACGTCACACAAAGGCGACTTCGTCAGGGGTGTTTTGATTGGTCAGTGACAGCCAATGAAATAGGCTGGATGATGTAAAGTTATTCTCATATCATAATTCCTGATTCACCACAAAACGGAATTTTGCAAAGTTCAATAAACATTAATACATTATAAAATGTTACAATGATTCATCAACAAATGTATTGGTCACACTATACACTAAGAATAACCCAATTTATTAATTAAATCACTTCTATGCAGTGCTGAATTTCTAGCACAAGAGGGCGATATTGAATAATAAATGTATTGGTAATATGTAACTATCATATTTTTTACCTAAAATTTTTGTTTAAAAGGCTATAAGCTTTTGGAAATAGTCAAACACATACAGTATTTTGTTGCTATAAAATGTAATCATGGTAGTCCTGTTTAACCAAAGGTGAAAATATGCAGGATTAGTTGTAAATTATATTGAATGACATTGAGTGTTATACATGAAATTCTTACACTACACTTTAGAAGTAGCAGATGTTAATGTACCTGTTAAAGCGATGGGTTATTAAACAGTAATGCTATTGGAAAGAATGTTTAAGGAGAAAACACACACGTTATATAACACTCTCTTTTGTGTGTCTGCAACATCTTTAGAATTTTACACTTACATTTCTTTAAAGGAATAATTAATGAATATTGACGGTTCTTTTAACAGTTTTGTATTGATCAGAAATGATCTTCATGGACAAATATTAATACACATACCAATATCATTAGAGATGGGCGAATCAACCCAAATCCGTTTCCCAGATTTTCGCTCATCTAATCCCCAAAATCCAATTTGCTGTGTAAAATCCACCAACGGATTTGGGTGCTTTCAATCCACGTGGATTCATCAAAAACCGTCATTGGATACAACCAGTGGATGGATTTGTAGAATCCAATCTGAGGAATCAGCAATATGTTGGCGGATTTTTAACAATCCAACACAAGATTGCTGAATCCGCTTATTGGGTTCTACAAATCCGTCCCCCTGTTGCGGAATCCGCGGAGTGAATTGATAATAATAAAAAAAATCTGATAAAAACGCGAATCGCCTTTTTTAGATTGATCAGCGGAAATCCAAAGGAACCACCCAGAACCGCCCAATACACTGCGGATCCAAAAACATTTTAAAAAATTGCCTCTCTATACACTGGTGACACACTTTATTCGAGCTCGGCTAGTCCCACGAATTCGGGTATACCCGGGTGTATTGAGGTTTGTGACTGTTTTCTGCCCGAGTGCATTGGGTTATTTTCCATGCAGGGATTGAAGCATTTTATTCCCGCTGGCTGCAATACTGCACAGTATATATATATATACTGCATTACAAATCATGAATTTATGCCATCTGGTAGACACGCGAAGCATTGCAGCCTATTAAATCCTAATCATTATCATTTAACAGATCAGCCGCCCGTCAGCCAGGCATGAACCCAGGCTGGGAAGGCAAACGCAACGGGGCTTGTCAGAGGTGAGGAGCGGCGCATTCCAGGTATCTGCCAGGTACATACTGGGTATTTGCTCGAATAAAGTGTGTCGGTGCAGTACATATAATCCACAACCACACGACAACATGATTAATTGCAAATTAGCACAAATACAGTAGATATCAAACTTGTAGTGAGCGTATATTATTCCATTTGAATCTCAAAAAGTAGAACAAGCAGCTTTCATAAGATAGTATTAGCAATCCACAGATCTCGCTATTTTTTATTAATTTATTCGGTGGTTCGACATATTGTTCTCAAACTCAGACCTTTGACAAATGTCCGACTTTAAAACCAAAACGTCGAACCACCAAACAATTTTTTTTTATGAATGCTGCTTGTTCTACTTTGTGATATTGTCTCCCTGCAAAGGGGGGACCTCTGTGCAACTGAGGCATTTCCGTATCGTGTCCGATCATGTGAGTGTACATAACTCCCTCAAATTCTTTGTCCATTTTAATGTTACACAAAAAAAGACAAGACATTTTTGCCTTTTACTTTATTTAAAATTTGTCTACACAAATATACTGTAATAAAAATTAGACTCTTTAGTCAAGGGAGTCTATTCTTTAAACTATGAAACTGTCAATGTAAAACTGCCTGAAAAGAGCATGACATTTGATGCAATAAAAATCTATTCTTTTGTTAAGAATTATCTATGCATTAAAATTGCATGATTTTACATCTTATCTTCATGCGCATGTAGCCAGGTCCCCTTTGGCTCCCCGGTTCACCATTGATAAGGCAGAGAGGCAGGAAGGCTCTCTAGAGGTTGCGCAGGCGCAGTTAAGCATAGCGGCGGCCATTAGAGCTTCGCACAGGTGCAGTAAGGATAGCGCACGCGGTCCCAATGCTAAAGAAGTCCTGAGTGGACTACAATTCCCAGAAGCCTCTGGGGACTTCCTTTTCACCCACATCACGTGCAGCCAGCCAGCAAAGAGGGTTTTGCAGCTTCTCCTGTGGAGGAAGGATATAATGTTGCGGGGACCACGTTTGTCAGTTGGAGCTGGGAGCAGGAAGGGGGAGGAAGTGTGTAAGGAGCAAGGCTCTTACACTAGGCCAGGATACCCCCAGACCCCAGGTAGGTCCCACTCCCCACTAGGTTAGTGGATAAGTTCTTAGGGAAGGCCCCTTACATAGGGACCCTGCCCTTAGGTGTGTGTAAGTCTAGTCAGTGACACAGCTGCAGTGCTGTGTGCTCTGACAAGAAGAGACAGTGTGGCTTTGTAGTGCAGCCACAGCAGTTATTTGGCTGTGTCATAGGAAGAAGGGGGGTTGTTTTCTAGTTGTTCAGTGTGTGTTATATCACCAGTGCCAGTTGCATGTGGTGAGCTGCCAGAGTCTGGGATCAGACAGAAGCTACAGGGAGAGATCTTCTGCATACAGGGACTAGGGTAGAGGTATACCCCAGGGCCCAGTTAGTCCCCTGAGGCACCAGAGGAAGCTGTATGGTATAGGGTCGGCCTTAGGACAGGGACTCCTTCACCATAATTAGAGAGCAAGAGGAATGCTGCCTGACAGTGCCTGACCTTCAGTACAGCGTGTAGCAGAGACGGTGATAGAGAATCATTCCGACTGGAGATTCTTCACCTGTGGAGTCAGCGAGCGCATCCATTCCTGCAGAGAGCAGCGCAGCACGCCATGGGATCATTGTGCGGTGTTGCTGAGTTCCAAGGATTTTCCTGACCAGGACTGGTCAGGGAGGTAGTATACATTAAGTGCACCACCGGGCCCTAACACAAGGAAGCACTATCCCTCACACTCACACTTTCCTTACTGTTGTGGACACTCAAGAGCTGAGGGGAATGTGATGATGGACATGTGGGTGAGGGGATGGTATGCATTCAGGGTGATGCACTGTTATTCATATATTGTTTTGATGTTATGCAAAGAGAGTGATATTGAAGTTACAGTTCATGCTCAGTAAATACTGTTTATTCACACGGTGTGTATTTACTGTGTGTGGGTTCTGGTGAGGGCACATTCCCACCCCGTTGGAATCCCTCATCAGTGGAGGCGCTGCACCGAGTGTAAGTACATACCCCAGGTTCCCCGTGGTGGAAGCTCAGCTCTCCTGGTTGTCAAACAGGTACCGCACCACACTAATACGTAGTCAGATACACCTACCCACCCCAATCTCACTTAGGGGGGGGGGAGAAGAGGGCTACACGCAGTTAGCCTGGAAACTGAAAGAAAGTTGCCTCCCCCCTCATCCCCTCCCCCACTCCCCCCTCTTCCCCTCCCCCACTCCCCCCCCCTCTCTGAGAGAGAACACAGTGAAGATGTAAGTTTGCAAATGTGTTTCATTTGTATACAACATTTGCAGATAATTGTGACGGTGAAGGGATTAACCAAGCTCACTAATAATTGTTAAGCCCACTTGGTTACCCCTGATCCATGTGTTGAGGTCCCAGAGTGTCAGATCTTGAACCCAGATGTTAAATGTATTACTGTGACTGTGTGCAAATTATGCGACATTGAAGATTTAGTTGTGTTTGGCATTTCCTGGGGTGCTGGGGCCGGGAGTTTCACGATGGGTTTGCCAGAGAAAGTCTTTACAGAATGTGTCTATGTTTCGGGGGTTCTGGAGTTCTGGATACCCCAAAAATTGGATCTGGGAATCGAGTGATATTCTCGGATACAGCCAAGCACATTGCTCCGGGCAAACTCTGACTCTGAAAATGTTCTTACGACTCATCGCCAGGATTCCTGCAACAGCATCAACCAGATAAGGTAAACGGGCATGAAGGATTTAATGTATACCTGCAATCATACACGGGTCCCTAGTATAGGGAGGGGTTCCTAGTATAAGAAGAGGGGCCTAGATACATGCCCCGGTTCCCTGGACCTGGTATAGGGGTCCAAGGTGTGCTCCAGCTATGTGATAAACCTGAGAGTGATTTCTTGTGTGAAAAAGTTTTTAACTTTATTTCTAAAGTGTGAAAAGAATATGGCTAGTGAGTGTAGGCAATATATACCCTCACTCCATCCCTGACACCAGAATAGGTACTGTTACGGTAGACCAGGTCTTACCAACACATTAATACCGGTATTCTGGATTGAGCACAAAAGATGGGCAAAATAAATTGTAATTTATTTCCTTTTAAGAGAAGCACACAATATTCACAATTACACTGGATAAAAAACTTACTGGGATGGGGAAACAAAATCAAATGTCCACAGAACGAAACAAAGTCTCTGGGCATCCCTGCATGCATGCAAGTGGGTGCGCGATTTGAGTCGTGCGCCAGTCCTTTGCTAGGGGCCCAACTTGCCACCCCTTTATCTTCGCTGAAGGGAAAGGTTTCGTAATGTCCTTACAGGATTCGTTTGGGAAACCTTAGCTCAAACGAAGTCTAGAAGAGGGTGCAAATCTTCGTTACTATGTACGTTAACCCCACACACTCCAGAACCGCTGACGCTAAACCTTGCACGTTTCTTGGTTGATCTTAGGTGAATCAGGTGAATCTCACTAGGACTAGACTGCAGGCATGTTTACAGGGTTAAGAGCCCTATCCCTAACATACACAGCCAAATCTCCTGTGGGAACTACTTTTCCCACCTATCCCAGACTTGCCAGTAGTTTGCAAAAAGGGCAGAAGTTGCTTCCCGGTTTGCTCTGTGCATGTGCAAACTTGACACCTAAGCTGCTTATCATACCGGGCCCAACCTCTTACCTGCGTGCCTGGCAGGTGGATTAACAAACGTAGCCAGGTCTGGGTTTGAGAGAGTGGGTTAGTGGATACTTGCCGGGGTCTTGGATTGGAGATGTCAGAATAGTCCATTAGTCGTGGTCTGGGGTTGGAGAAGTTAAAATTGTCTCTATAGCTGTGGTCAGGGTTGGAGAGATCCGCAGAGTCGAGGGTAAGCTGGGGTCAGTATCCAGAGGGCTTCCAAGGTCAAGCTGGGTCGGTACACGAAGAATCAAACTGCAGGGAAAACACAAGACAAGGGAGCAAGGCACAACAAACACAGGAGCTCAAGGCTACAACCACTTATGCTCAGCAAAGCAGGAGTGAGTGAGCAAGGTATATAAAGCATACAGGATCCAATGAGGCAGGGGGTGGAACGGAGGCGCGGCTTTGCTACAGGAGACAAGTAAGCTGGGAGAATACTTGCCATGCAGCTGGAGAGCGGTGCACAGCATCACGTGTGTGCGCCGCGCGCGAGAGAAGTGTGGCACATCCGAGGGGGCAAAGCCAAGCTCCATGGCACACAAGAAGAGCTGCACGTGTGCTTGCGCTCTGTAAACAGAGTGGGGGTGCCCTCACGCACTGGTGCCAGAGCGGAGGTCTGAGGTAATGCAGGTAAGGACGTGTTCTTGATTCCTTACAGATACAGCAGTTTGTGCCATTATTGTTTAGTTTTTCTCCGCTGGGATCAAATCATTGATTTTTTATTAATCAATCTATTGTGCACATTTATATGAGAGTTCTGGATCCTGTTACTTATCCTATTCCACACATTATAATGCAATAACAGGTGCAATCATGCCAGGTACATCTGTATATGCAGTATTTGTGTGTATTTGTAAATATTGTGTACTACTATATTTTCCGGCAAATTCCCTTTTTTGTATTGATACATACAGGTTTTGCATTCTTTCTTTTTTATTATTAAATTATATTTTAGGTTTATTACGCTCCCTTATTACGCAAGTGTTTCTTCAAGATTACTTACCAATAATTATTTTTAACACGTATATATGATAGGTTTTTTTTATATACAGATTTAGCAGGTGTTATTGCACCAGCTCATTCTTGTCCTTTTTTGCATTCAGCTATTGCCATTAAAAATGGCATGGTGTGTGTGTCACTCAGCAACACATCAGCCGGAGTATTAACAGCTGCTGCATCTTTAATGCATTTTATATGTTGCTGCTATTGACAACAATGCAATGTTGATTTATATTGAGACATAGACTGTACTACATACTATAGTCCCAACAGTTACATTATAGCACTTTTATACACTTTCTATATTTTTCATTTTTATTTATTTTATTGATATTTATTGATTATCATTAAAAGTGTTATTAACATATCTTTATTACATCTTTTATAAGTATGTCCACCTTTTTGTTTTTCCTTTCCCCCACCAGATGATAGATTGAAATTATCTCATTAGAGTCCAATGATGTAAGGATTTAATTGAACAAATAATGTGTCCCACTATGGTATGTTATTTAAGACAGGGCAACCTGTAGCATAACTCTACATTCCTTAAAAGCATTAGGTGACAAGTAAGTAGTCTCTGGAAAAGAGACTTTAGATCCTTAGAGAGGATTTACAAGTTGTGACAGCATAGAGCAGCTACAATGCTGTTCCCAGTGCAAGCAAAACATCTGACCACCTGTGGAGTGTCTGTGATGATGTCAAGATTAGACTAGCTATTGAGGTATGATTGACAAACCGATTCTTTATAAATTGCAAGTGCATCATGTTTTTTATATTATGCCAAATTTCAGTAAACTACTATGATACCATATACCAATGCTACTGTATGTTCAACATTGTCTTTGCTTCTCATTTTTAGTGTTCATAATTAAAATGCTGTGTGGAATATACCTGTCATTACAGAATGTCATTTTTACTATCATACTGTATGTATCAGTTATTTAACATTTACTTTGTTGTACTCTATCTAAATTGTATTGTAGGGGTTTTTTTTTAAAATCCGGATGTAACTTGAAATTTTAGGAAACAAAGAGTAATAATATAAGCAATGCCCCAGGACAATTTAAATGAATACAGGACAGAAACCAATGTTTTGACAATGAGAAACATGAGACCATTGTTATTCCAAAAGTCATACGTAGGTAAAAAAAAAAAAAGTACACAGATATCCTCAGGGCTACATTTCAGTGTGATAAATGTGCTGCAAAATTGGTATAATGCTAACATGGATACTATAAGGAAGAACAATTTTGAATAACAAATTAAACAAAATGTGAGTAATATTTTGTTTGTTGTAGTCTTGAACTAGTTTTACTCAATATATATATATATATATATATATATATATATATATATATATATATATTTAACAGGACTAAATGTTATGTTCGGTTCATACAATATTATTTTTTTAACATAAAACATACATTTTTAAAACCGCAACATTGTTTATTTTACTCCTGATATGAACGTTATTGCCAAAATATTTACAAGTTAAAAAAAAACAATCTCCTGGTCACATTAGATGCTGATGAGTTGACATATTAATTGGAGGATAGCCATTTTTTTTAGAAACCAAATATGTATACTGTATGAATTATCCTTTATCTTGCATTTACTGTATGTTATAATGGTCTTCTTCTATACTTTACAGCAGCCTTGCATAAGAAAGAATAACAACTTTTCTTAAATTCATGGTCTAGCTCAGGTTGCAAAATTATACTTGTTGTTTAAACTGACTTTAAACCTCTTAAGTTACTTAATGAGTAGCCCGATATGACCCAGATTGTCACTTTTGAAATTCTAATTTCCTGTGTTGCTGCTTTGAATTATTATAGATTAACTATATTTCACTGCAATGCATGTTTTTTTTTAGAAATTGCTATAGCCATAAAAAATAGTCTGTATGCTATTTGATTACAGTGACGTTAGGGGGTAACCAGGCTCTCACCTGATCCGTATATAAGGGTCCAAGAGAGTTGGTGTTTGAGCCCAGTAACATTGTAAAGATACAATTGACATGTAATACAATTATTTTATGTGTTTTTCCCTTTCCGGGCATGACAGCGAGCAGGGATTGCTAGGATATTAGTTTCAAGGAGGGTTTTGAAGGATCCGTTAACAGAATGTGCCTAAGAGGTCGGGATCCAGAGTTGTCGGTTCCCCCATAAATGTACCCAGGAATCATGCCTTGTTCTCGGATACATATATGCACATTGTCCCGGCAATATTATCCCTTTAGCTGAGGGAATCCCTACAGTAGGTTAAAGGGGGTACCCCAGCTAGTGCCCAGGTAACCCAGAACTTGTATACAAGGTTAAGGGGGGGATTCTTTGAGTCCAGTAGGAGTCCAAAGATAGAGTATGGGGAATAAGGCAGATAAGATTAAAAGTAAAACATCTTTCTTATTTTGTCCCCTATCCCCAGAGACTCAGAAGTATATTAAAACATATAACTTAATCTATTACTGCACCGACACACTTTATTCGAGCAAATACCCAGTATGTATCTGGCAGATACCTGGAATGCGCCGCTCCTCACCTCTGACAAGCCCCGTTGCGTTTGCCTTCCCAGCCTGGGTTCATGCCTGGCTGACGGGCAGCTGATCTGTTAAATGATAATGATTAGGATTTAATAGGCTGCAATGCTTCGCGTGTCTACCAGATGGCATAAATTCATGAATTGTAATGCAGTATATATATATATACTGTGCAGTATTGCAGCCAGCGGGAATAAAATGCTTCAATCCCTGCGTGGAAAATACCTCAATGCACTCGGGCAGAAAACAGTCACAAACCTCAATACACCCGGCTATACCCGAATTCGTGGGACTAGCCGAGCTCGAATAAAGTGTGTCGCCAGTGTAAATATACTTTATTAATGTACTGTAATGTAATGTGCTTTAACATTCGGATACCATGTCCAGATGGCTGCCTGAGCTAACCCATAGGTGCCGGTTTATCTGCTGGATATCGGAGTTCAAAGAAGTCAGAGGATGCCAAAGGTGTGAATAGCATTTGAGCAGCAGGGAAAGGCAGAGTACCAGGTCAAGAGATCAAGGGTAGTAGTCCAGGTTGCCACTTGCATTGCCAGACCTGGTAGAGCCTGTCCCAGCAGTGGAATTGAGATAGCCAGGGATGGATGTGGCAAACTTGCGCAAGTCCCTTGGCAATTTCAGATACCCAGCTGACCCAGCTTTTCTAGCCGGTTTGACTCTGATTGGTTGCTGGGAATTTTCCCACGGCATGATTGGCTGCTTAGTTTTTTGAATGAAACTCAGAATATTATAAAGAACCTGTGAGCCAATCAGATTGGAGTTCACTGTACTGTAGTAAAAGCGCAGACGGTCTTTCAATGTTACTCTTGCGTGAATAGCAGAGCAGCCGGCTTCGATTTCAAGCCAGAAAAGCCTGCCTGCCAGAAACTAAGTCCCGACTTTTGCGCCCAAGTTCTCAAAATTGAACGTAGCAGACTCGGCTGGAATTTTATGCTGATTTGAGTTCCAGAGGATTTTTGGTAACTCGCAGTCAAAGTCCAAGTTCTCAGAAGAGAAGGGAGCGGTGACGTGTGGAACTTCATGCCGATTTGAGTTCCAAGGAATTCCGGGCTGTCCCGGTTATGGTAAAATTCTTATTTAGAGTTCCCTGCACCTACGAAGGTGTAGTTTTCAACCCCAGACCCCCAGTCAATGTGTCTTTTTGTCTGTATTTTGTGATGCATTGTGTGTAAGCGAATTTGTGTGAAAAAAAAATCAATTTATTTCATTACATTGTTTTTGCTCAATGTATGATCCTGGTAAAATGTGTAAATCGCCTAGTCTCCCATGATAATTACAACTGCTTGCTTTAGGTTGTTACAAGGAAGAATAATGTTTACCTCTTCTTGACCATCAAATTCCTTCATAAAATTCCCAAATGTCCATCCCACCCAACCCCAAATAATACGACGCCAATTTGGATGTAAATGTCCACAATAATTATTAAAGATTATTGACTGCAATTTAACAAGATAACATATACTGTATACTGTAACTGATTTTAACATAACCTTAAATTAAATTGCCAGTTACTTACATTACTGCCATGTGGGCAATTCACCATAATAAACCACATTTTAGAACCACACACGCCATAAGCAAATGTCTTTCTAATCCTATCCCAGGTCTCAACGGGGCCCAACCACATGTCCACTCTTTAAAAATCTACTCCAGGCACAAGCAGAGAGCTCCGTGCAGGACTGAGGAGAATCGTCCCCAAATAAAACACAAACCCTAGCAATAATCAATAAAAAGGCGACACACAGAAAGAGAAGGACCCCCCCGTGCTTTGAGCAGCCAAGCGGCGGCGGCGGCGCGAGCATGGACACGCGCCCAGAGCTCCAGAGATACCCCTGGTCCAACATGGCCACCGGGCGCAACTGAAAGAGGTCCGAGCCGCCGGCCGATCACTTGAAGCACCGCTCTAAGAGGGAGGAAGGAGGGAAAGCGACGGGGAACCGGCCGGCGGGAGACCCATCCTAGCACTGCGGAGGGATTGCAGCCGCAGTGTAGCAGCTGTCATCAGCGGCAGCAGTGCACAGAGCGGCGGCCATTTTGGACCCGCACCAGTCCGGAGCGCCATCGGAAGACGTGGATCTGTCCCCTCCCCCCCCTCCCACATACTAACGGGCACCGAGCAATTCCTGTTGAGCAGAGGGGTAGCTGAAGGCGTCCTCCCCAGCCAGCATACACCACAGCTGGCAGCCAACAAAGGCCAAAAGTTTCCCCATCACCCAAGATGGCCACCAGGGACATGTGACTGGGGAGGAGGGGGGGGCAGAAGGGTGGTAAAGAGATCATAACAAAGAAAGAGGGATGCTCAAAGCTCCAAAACGGAGGAGTAGGATAATAAAAATAATAAAGTCAATGTAAAGTGGGACAACTGTGGCTGACTGGTGAGGGAAAATCTAAACTCAGGATCCATAGTACTCAGCTGAGAGGGATAACCAAGAGCAGGGTATACAGTGTCAGAGTTCCAATGGAAAAATGCTACCTGGGATAAACATAAAACAGAAGAAAAATATGTTACCTCTGTAGATCCCGTTTATAGCACTCCGTCTTCACTGTGCCTCCTCGTGTTGTCAGGCGTGGATGTCACAATCTCCTTGAATCTGGCGCCGGCTTCTTCTCTCTCATCCCATGGTGCTCCCGAGTGCCGGTGGTGTATGTAGCAACCTCCGGTCCATCCGGGAACGCTCCACACGCTCTAAGGCCCGGGCCATAGAGGGGTGAGGCGATCCGAGCCACACTGACGCTGAGGCTCGCCTGCTGAAATCTGGGCGATTTCATGCCCATACAGGCGAGCCAGCGGGCGCGATCGGAGCCGGGAGGAGGTGGTTGGAGGCGGGGCAGTGACGTCGCTGGGCCAATCGCCCGCGACGCACTGATGTCGACGTCACGGCGCCGACGTCACAGCGCCTTGACGTCGACACTGCTGTGCTGTGATTGGAGGTTTTCAGCTGACAGCGTGCAGAAAAACAGCTTGGCGCTCAGCTGAAACCTCCATCTCGTTAGCACGCCTGCGGACGCTCGCGTGACCCCCTCTCAAGGCATCCTCATTGAGGATGCAGGGGCTCAGTGCGGAGCATCCGCACGCCTCAGCATGGCCTGTCCATCTATGGACTCGGCCTAAGGGTTCCACGTGAGCTTCTTACGTGCGAAAGGATCCCATGCAGTGTGCCCTCACAGCCACAGTGCGTCTCTCCAATTGCAGATAGCATAAACATACAAAAGGATTGGCATGAAACAGCAGCGTCCCAATAATAAGCACCATCAGCTCACCAGGGGATGAAGGGAATAAAAAAGTTTTTTATTCTCTTCATCCCATGGTGAGCTGATGGTGCTTATTATTGGGACGCTGCTGTTTCATGCCAATCCTTTTGTATGTTTAGGTAAAAAGACCAACCTGCTGGTGGGGGCCAGATTGAGAAAACAGGGGTAAAGCCCATACTGGAACAGGAGAGCCCCCACTAGAAAAAAGATTGCTGAAGAGTCCTCCTGAAAAACAAAAAACAAAAAAAGCTGAGGTGAACACCAAAAGAATTGGGAAGCATACCAAGACATTACTGCGGATACAGCACCCGCTATAATCCTGACAGGGATGAAGTAAAAAAGACTAAGAAATGAAAATACTACCAAGGAATATGCAGCACTAGATAGAATGATACCTTGGGGTCCTGACCCGTCATGAAAGCCAGAGCATTGTTATGAAATAACAAACACCCCGCCACTTACAAAAAAGAAATAGAAGCCAAGAAAGAGGGGGCAAATACAAGAATGAACAGAGTGAATTTAAAGGAGGGGAGAGGGGGAGAGAGGATCCCAACAGAGCGGCAGAATGGCCCCTCCAAAAAAGACACAAAAATCAGAGGCATCAACTTTTTTTAATAAAAGGTTAACGAATCCGAATACGCCTACAAGAGAGGCAGGGGCCCCACCAAGAGAGACCAAGAGGAGACAGAATCGGACTCAGAATCGGAGAGTCAAGCTTTAACAAGAACATGAGAGCTTGGGTTGAAGAAATTAAACATGCTTTCCACGAGGAACTACAAGGAGCCATGAATGGACTCAGATCGGACATCATGGCGGTGGAAGAGAGAACTAAAAGTCTGGAAGAAACTATGGAGTCCGTCACAGAAACTCAGATAGACATAGAATCAGATATAAAAATACTCAAGGAACAAATATTGGAGCTGCAAGAAGCGAGAGAAGACGCAGAGAACAGATCCAGATGAAACAATATTAGGATAAGGAATGTCCCGGAGACTATAAAACCAAGAGATATTAAACCATATCTACAGAGACTGTTCCAGAGTATACTGCCTGATGCTAACGGTGAAAGGCTGGAAATGGACAGAGCACATACTGTAGGGCATTAAGACCCAGAGATTACGAAGAAGAGGCCCCAGAGACATCATAACCAGACTACATTTTTACTCAGTGAAGGAAGAAATACTCCACAAGATCCGGGAACTTAGACACAATCTCCATTGAGGAAACGGACATCCAGATTTTTGCGGATATCGCCCCTCTAACATTGGCGAAAAGAAGAGGCCTCTTGGGATAGAAATTACCCCAGAATTATCAGCTAGATTGCAACAGAGTCAAACCCTCCCGAGGAGAGAGGCATGGAACAGGTCCAAGACAAGACCAGGACAAACAAAGGAGAGAGACCCAGACTCAAGGATCCCTAAAACCGAGGCTGACCCGGAGTCTTGTAGGAAAACCTCTTTCAGGGAAGTAAAAACATGAGGAAGAGTTAAACTGAATATCTGGAGTGATCTAAACACTCTTCTTTTGGTTCCAGGTCTATGGAGCCGATGATAGCTGTTACAGAATATATGTGATTAAGGTAGAACTTGGCAAGTTTTTATTTCTGTATACACTAGTAAAAGTTAAGACCTAATTAAGCTAGGGCGGTCCCCTAGAAAAGTTTGTATCTTAATAGAGGTTCAATTAAAATCTAAACGAAAGTTGAAGGTTATAATATGTGTTTCTCGCTTCGGTCGTGGTTTTTTTTCTTCTTTTTCTCCTTTTCTCTTTCCTCTCCTTCTCTCTCCATCAAGAACCCAGACTCAATTTGAGAATTTAATCAGTGGACAAGCAGGTTGAAACTGAAAAGGCGAGATGGTGGGTCGGACAGGCTAAGGACCACAGGTATCATAACATCCCCCACTACATTCCCTGACTCTACAAACCACAATTCCCCCAAAGGTAGTCAAAGGCCCAGGATGCACTTGGGCTTCACCCCCACACACGTTAAACTAAGCACTCCCTATTCACCTAATCCTCACTTAAGTTTTTTCCTTTTTTTTTAAACCACACCCAACCATTTCCACTACACCTATGCTAAACCAGCTCCAAATCTAGAGGGGAAAAGAACAAAAAAAAGTCACACACAAAGCGAAGGAAATACGCTAAAATGGCTAGTAAGCTAAAAATAATATCTCTAAATGTTAAAGGGTTAAACTCCCCAGAGAAAAGAAAACTAATGTTCAGAGACTTTAAGAAAAACAAGGGCGACATTTATATTATACAGGAAACTCATCTAAACAGAGAGGATACAATACTGCATAGAGACAAGATGTTCCCCCAGATATACCACTCGCCAGCACAGCATAAAAAAGCGAGAGTTGCGATTCTTTTTAGAGCAACGACACCCTTCTCGTTAGATAAGATAAAGAGTGACAAATCAGGAAGGATGATTATTATTTCAGGCAAATTGGGTATGATAGACATCACCGTGGCTAACCTATACGCGCCCAATGAGGACCAGGAGTCCTTTATAGAAAAGTCCCTCCATACTATTATGCAACTTAAAAAAGGGAGGTTAATAATCGGGGGAGATTTAAACACAGTACTAGATGCCTCAAGGGACAAGGCAAAACCCTCCCAAAAAGACCATAACTTAAAACCCGAGAGAAATAGGAGATTGAAAAAAATTGTAACCGAAAATGCTCTGATACATACATGGAGGAAGATGAATCCATCCTCTAGGAGCTATTCATTTTACTCAGCCCCACATGATCAATACACAAGAATAGACTACATATTAATATCTAGAGACCTCGCAGACAGTATATTCAGCGCTGAAATGGATAATATCACGTGGTCGGACCACGCACCTGTAGTGCTAACATTAAAAGATATAAAACAAGACCCTCCAGGGGGGAAATGTGGCTAAACGATCTATTATTAGGGATACCCAAAACTAGAAACACTATAAGAGAAGCTTTACGAGACTATTTCTCCCAAAACGATAATGCCCAGGTCAGCGAGTCCACCCTATGGGCGGCCCATAAGGCTACTTTGAGAGGCAAAATTATCAATGTAGCAACTTACAAGAAAAAAGAAAAGAATAAGAGACTAGAGAAACTGAATGACAGACTGAAAAAAAATGAGGAAAAGTACCAACAGACACCATCAAAAGAAATTAGATTGAGAATAGATAGCAACAGGAGGGAAATCAAAAATATACCACTAGAGGATACAGAAAAAGCAATGAGATGGACGAACCAACTCTATTACGAAAGAGGGAACAAAGCAGATAAATACTTGGCAGTGAAATTAAGGAACAAAATGTCTAGTCTAAATATATTTCGTTTAAAAACGGCCCAGGATAAAATAGTCTTTCAGCCATCTGAAATTAATAGTGAATTTGTAAAATACTATAGCACACTGTATAATTTAAACGAAACCACACAGGAGACCCCGAAATAGAAGAGATGCGTGATCAATATTTAGATACATGCGAACACCCCAATTTGGATAATCAAAAAACAAACCAGCTGGGCAGCAAGATAACAGCTGAGGAGGTATCGGCAGCCATAAAATCCCTTAAAAATTCTAAAACCCCAGGCCCGTATGGGGTTTTCAAACCTATACTATAAAAAAATTGGAATCAACCCTTAAACCATATCTAATAAGATTGTTCAATGGTTTATTAAAAGGAGAAAAGCTACTGAAGGAAGTATTGTCCAGTAGTTATACAGTAGTTATAATGTACTGTAGTATAGAGTTCCAGTATAGAGTAGTTTGAAAGTAGTAACTGCATAGTCCAATATGGAGTAGTTATATTGTACACAATGCCATTATATGCACTTAACTGCACTCATTTTTTTCTTTCCTTTTCATAGAGATCTGCACTAAAAATGGACGGACGGGAGGAGGGGTGGTATTATGTGTACATTTTGTGAACTGTGTGTATAGTGTATCAACAGTTCTGATTTACACAAAACCCCTCCTCTCTCAATGAACTACAGTATGCAATGCAGAATGCAATGTGGCCATGACGAAGAAGATAAAGACTGAAAATTTGATTTACTGTTTTTACTGTAATTCATGATTATTTGTATTATTTATTTATTTGTATTTTTCATTCCTGATAAAATAAAATAAATATTTCTTTAAATTCACGATAATCATTGAAACACCCCCCCCCCCCCAAAGAAAAAGAAAGAATGACAAAATTTGGTAACTTATGAAAAACATGATTCAGATTATGTTTTTTTTTTTATAAATCAGTCCTTAAAAAAGGATGTCTCTCTTTTTTTTCTTTGAACTGTAATTTCACTTTGAATGTGGGGGGAGGATTCTTCAAGAAGGGTTTGGGTTTGTGTGTGAAGTGGTTAGGGGTGGGCTACAGTACTGTAGTTGCCAAGAAGGGCTTATCAGATTTACATATTAAATTCGGGAAGATGTGGATAAACGTTTCTATTCATGTTGCAAGGCTTGTGTGTGAAGAAGTGGGGGGGGAGGGGTTGAAGGTTATCTGTTATTGCGCATTAGTCAACGGGGGAGATAACACAGCTCAGCAAAGCCTCAAAGCCTCACAAGTTTTTGATGAATGGCTCTGTCTACACTAGTTGCTGTAGTTGCCAAGAAGGGCCAATAAGATTAACATATTAAATTTGTGAAGGGATTATCACATGTGCGCATGCGTTACAGTAAACAAAACCTCAAAGCCTTTTGTGTGTGAGGGGGGAGGGGGAGAGCGCTTTATGATGGATTACATGTAGTTCAATATCATAATGTTTTGATCCCCACACCCCCAAATAAAAATCACAGTACTATGCCACCCACCTCATAAAGAACGTACATGACTAGTGTAGAATTAAAAAGCAACAGTAGTAATTGATTCTCATAATATCCAGAATTGTTATGCAAGCCCATGTCGCTAACCGACAAAAATATATATTTTTAAAACTAGCTTCTCAGAATATCCAGCATTGTTATGCAAGCCCATGTCGATAAACAAAACAAAAAAATATTTATAAAACTTGAACTTCTAATTGAATTGGAAGTCATACACGCATGCGCAGGAATGTGATGCCATGCTCGGGAAGATTCAAGCCAGAAAGCCATCCATTAGAACAGAATGGTTTGGGAGAGGTGTCGATAAGAAGTAGAAATCCTTGAGAATTGTGTGTGTGCGGGGGAGGGGGAGAGCGCTGTATGATGAATTACCTATAGTTCAAAGAAATATTTTCAACAGATCATCATAATGTTTTTATCCGCACACCCCCCAAAAAAATCACAGTACTATGCCACCCACCTCATAAAGAACGTACATGACTAGTGTAGAATTATAAAGCAACAGTAGTGATTGTTTCTCATAATACCCAGAATTGTTATGCAAGCCCATGTCGATAACCGAAAAAAAAAAAAAAAATTAAAACTTGATTCTCAGAATATCTAGAATTGTTATGCAAGCCCATGTCAATAACCAAAAAAAAATATATTTTTTTTTAAAACTTGCTTCTCAGAATATCCAGAATTGTTATGCATGCCCATGTCGATAACCAAAAAAAAATATATATATTTTTTAAACTTACATAGTTACATAGTAGATGAGGTTGAAAAAAGACGTAGGTCCATCAAGTTCAACCTTTGATAAATTTAGACAACATATACTTTATCCTATATCTATACTTACTTATTGATCCAAAGGAAGGCAAACACAAACCCCAGATTCATATCATCCAATGATATCTCATAAGGGGAAAAATAAATTCCTTTCTGACTCCAAGAATTGGCAATCGGAATAATCCCTGGATCAATATCCTTCCCATGTATACTTATTTGGTATATCCCTTTATAACTTTCCCATCTAAAAAGATGTCTAATCTTTTATTGAACGAATCTATTGTATCTGCCATCACAGTCTCCATGGGTAATGAATTGCACATTTTATCTACCCTTACTGTAAAGAACCCTTTCCTTTGTTGCTGGTGAAATCTCCTTTCCTCCAACCTTAAGGGATGGCCCGAGTCCTTTGTACTGCCCGTGGGATGAATAGTTATTTTGAAAGCTCCTTGTACTGTCCCCGAATATATTTGTATATAGTTATCATATCCCCTCTTAGACGCCTCTTTTCTAATGTAAATAAATGTAATTTAGCTAGCCTCTCCTCATAAGTTAGATTGTCCATCCCCTTTATTAATTTGGTGGCTCATCTCTGCACTCTCTCTAGTTCCATAATGTCTTCTCTTAGGATTGGTGCCCAAAATTGTACTCATATTCAAGGTGTGGTCTTACTAATGCTTTGTAAAGGGGCATAATTATGTTTTCTTCCCTTCCATCCATTGCCCATTTGATGCAAGATAAGATCTTGTTTGCCTTTGCAGCTACTGCATGACTTTGGGCACTATTGCTAAGCCTGCAGTCTACAAGCACTCCTAAATCCTTCTCCATCATGGATTCTCCCAATATATCTTCATGTAATTTGTAAGTTGCCTATTTATTCTTGCATCCCAAATGCATAACCTTACATTTATCTGTATAATCCTCATCTGCCATTTACCTGCCCACGTTTCCAGTCTCTCCAAGTCCTTCTGAAGAGAAATTACATCCTGCACTGATTCTATTACCTTACACAATTTAGTATCATCAGCAAAGATGGAGACTTTGCTCTCGATCCCAACCTCAAGGTCATTAATAAACAAGTTAAAAAGCAGGGATCCCAGTACCGATCCCTGAGGTACTCCACTCACGACTTTAGCCCAACCTGAAAAAGTTCCATTTATGACAACCCTCTATTGTCTGTCCTTTAACCAGTTTTCAATCCAGGTGCATATATTATTACTGAGTCCAATTTTCTTTATTTTGTACACCAACCTCTTGTGTGAAACCGTATCAAAAGATTTGCAATATCTAAGTAGATCACATCAACTGCATTACCCTGGTCTAAATTCCTACTTACCTCCTCAAAGAAATAAATAAGGTTAGTTTGGCATGATCTATCCTTCATACTGTAAATCCATGCTGACTATTACTAATAATTTTGTTTTCCATTAGGTATTCCTGAATATTATCCCGTATTAAACCTTCAAGTAGTTTCCCTACTATTAAAGTCAGGCTTGCAGGTCCGTAATTTCCCGGTTGTGATCTAGCTCCCTTTTTAAATATAGGCACCACATCTGCTTTACGCCAATCTTGTGGTACTGAGCCTGTGGAAATTGAGTCCTTGAATATTAAATATAATGGTTTTGCTATTACTGAGCTTAAGTCTTTGAGAACTCTTGGATGTATGCCATCGGGGCCAGGTGCCTTATTAACTTTCATTTTTTCAAGTCGCTTATGAACTTCTTCCTCAGTTAACCAATTGTTCATTAATATGGAGGTTGTGGCTTCCTCCTGCGGCACTACTATTGAACTTGATTCTTCCCTGGTAAACACACAGGCAAATAATTTGTCTAATACCTCTGCTTTTTCCTTATCTCCAATAATCTGCCTACCCATTTCACACTGAAAGGGTCCTATATTTTCTTTTCTCGTTTTTTTGTTATTAAGGTACTTAAACAACTTTTTAGGCTTGACCTTACCTTCTATTGCAATCCTTTTTTCCTTATCCATTTTTGCTAATTTGATTGCCCTTTTGCAATTTTTGTTACTTTCCTTATAATTCTGATACGATGTCTCCGTCCCTTCTGAATTAAAGAATCTAAATGCCCTCCTCTTCTTGTCCATTTCCTTCCCTACCTGTTTATTTAGCCACATTAGTTTTGACTTATTTCTTTTATACTTATTACCCAAGGGTATACACTAAGTGTGCTTTTCTAACAATGTTTTAAAGACTGCCCATTTATCTTCTACATTTTTCCCTGCAAATACATCATCCCAGTGTATTACTTGTAGATTAGACCTCAGTTTATTAAAATCTGCCTTTCTAAAGTTTAAAGTCTTTGTTGAACACAAGTAATCTGTTTTTTGATCATTTATTTCAAATGAGACCATGTAATGATCACTGTTACCCAAATGTTCCAGGACTTGAATATTTGTTATTACTTCTACATTGTTTGATATGACCAAATCCAGAACTGGCCCTCTCCTGGTTGGTTCCTCGATAATTTGGGTCATGTAATTGTCTGTAAGCACCCCCAAAAACCTGTTTTCTTTTGTTGTATTTCTAATCTCATTGCCCCAGTCTATGTCTGGATAATTAAAATCCCCCTTTATGCAAACATGACCCAGTTTTGATGCCTTCTCCATTTGCAAAAGTATTTTAGCTTCCTCAATCTCACAGATATTTGGTGGTTTATAGCATATTCCCACAAAAAAATTCTTTATACTTTTACCTCCACTGCTAATTTTTATCCACAAGGTCTCTACATTTTCATCATTCCCTTCATAGACATCATCCATTATAATAGGTTTTAGATCCGGTTTAACAAATTTAGATACTCCACCTCCCCTTCTATTTGTTCGATCCTTCCAAAAAAGGGAATAACCCTTTAAATTAACTGTCCAGTCATGAGTTTCATCCAACCATGTTTCAGTACTGCCTATGATATCATACTGCTCCCTTGCAGCTATTAATTCAAGCTCCCCCATTTTATCTGTCAGGCTTCTTGCATTAGCAAGCATGCATTTAAGTTTTTTCAGCCTGTACTATTATCTTATCTGCTCCTTCCTTTCTGCGCCCACTTGGTTTAGTCTTTAGAAGTTTTCTAGTATTATCTGTATTTACTATGGGTGTCTCACTGCTTGTCAAACTTGCACTTGCCCCCATTCTACCTCCATACCACCTTGTATCCTCGTAGAAAAAGCGGAGCGTGAACCCCAAGTGTCCTGCGCTCTAACTGGTGTAAATGTTAGTTTGTGTTGGTGACATGCAACCTCTATATATAGAAAAAATGTAGGCAATGATGTTGTAGAATGAAAAAATAAATGGATAATGTCCAGAAGGGGGGGGGGAGGTAATGTTGCAATGAAACCACGGTGGGGGGGCCGATTAGCAGAATATAGATAGAGGCAAGAGAGGAAGCCCTGATGGGAGCCTCCCTCATGAACTCACGGCAGTCTATATCTGCTGCCCTTACCCGACCTGGTCACCTCGCCGCCCGTCTCTCATCGCTGTCCCCACTTCACGAATATCCCACAGGGTGGATGTCATCTGGCAGCCTCTCAGGGACAGGAACCCACCGTCTGTGATCGTCTTCCTCGCCTATCACCGCTCCACGGGTTCTCCGTGCGGTGTATGGCGTTCTCCCCCTGCAGCTCCAGGCAGGTCCCAGCAGGCCGTGCGCTCCGGCACTGCTGACGCTCGGGAACTGACGTCAGACGCTGGGAGGGATCGTAGACTCCCCTGCAACAGGATTGCCAGCGTGCTCCGGCCGAATGAGTAGAAATGGTAGTGTAGAATGGATGGCGGTCACTGCAGAAACGGAGCTCAGCCAGGATACAATAAAATCAGCTTTATTCACGGTGCTGCACATTACAGAGAGAACATCTCTGACGCGTTTCGTCCCGTAGCAGGGACTTTATCAAAGAGTACAATCTCTCAACATTGCAGGATATCTAAATAGGCAGCCCTTGTTCGTCATTGGTTGGAACGGTAATAGGCCACAGTGGTGGATAGTAAACTTGATTACACTGTGAAAACCATGAACGAATTGGGCAGTACAAAATAGAAAGCCTGCATTGGATGGAATTAACACACATGCAGAAAATTAAAACAAAAGAAAAATAATAACACATTTAAAAACAAGAAACAAAAGTAACATGAAGCATCCGTATTAATAATTATATAAACATGTCGCATTATGTAATAGAGGCAATAACATTGCGGAGGAGTATAAATGCTAAGAACATTGAGATAATGCATTATAACATGCCCCTAATCTGAAGGACAGACAATATAGAAAATGATACAAAGATCTCAAAGGATGAAATATATAAATCACAAATACATGAAACTATACATAAATAACATTAACTCCGTAGAGGTACATATGTAAAAGGGGGGGTGTAAACAAACAGGAGATGTATTGGATATACACTCTCAACACTCTCCACCCACATGGCATTAACCTGGATTGGGAGTTAAAACACTTCCTCCAGGGTTGATTGTCTGGGAAGTGTTGGGAGTGTATATTCGATTCAGTATATCAATATTATTCATCAGTTTACACCCCCCCTTTTACATATGTACCTCTACGGAGTTAATGTTATTTATGTATAGTTTCATGTATTTGTGATTTTCTAATGTAAATAAATGTAATTTAGCTAGCCTCTCCTCATAAGTTAGATTGTCCATCCCCTTTATTAATTTGGTGGCTCATCTCTGCACTCTCTCTAGTTCCATAATGTCTTCTCTAAGGATTGGTGCCCAAAATTGTACTCATATTCAAGGTGTGGTCTTACTAATGCTTTGTAAAGGGGCATAATTATGTTTTCTTCCCTTCCATCCATTGCCCATTTGATGCAAGATAAGATCTTGTTTGCCTTTGCAGCTACTGCATGACTTTGGGCACTATTGCTAAGCCTGCAGTCTACAAGCACTCCTAAATCCTTCTCCATCATGGATTCTCCCAATATATCTTCATGTAATTTGTAAGTTGCCTATTTATTCTTGCATCCCAAATGCATAACCTTACATTTATCTGTATAATCCTCATCTGCCATTTACCTGCCCACGTTTCCAGTCTCTCCAAGTCCTTCTGAAGAGAAATTACATCCTGCACTGATTCTATTACCTTACACAATTTAGTATCATCAGCAAAGATGGAGACTTTGCTCTCGATCCCAACCTCAAGGTCATTAATAAACAAGTTAAAAAGCAGGGATCCCAGTACCGATCCCTGAGGTACTCCACTCACGACTTTAGCCCAACCTGAAAAAGTTCCATTTATGACAACCCTCTATTGTCTGTCCTTTAACCAGTTTTCAATCCAGGTGCATATATTATTACTGAGTCCAATTTTCTTTATTTTGTACACCAACCTCTTGTGTGAAACCGTATCAAAAGATTTGCAATATCTAAGTAGATCACATCAACTGCATTACCCTGGTCTAAATTCCTACTTACCTCCTCAAAGAAATAAATAAGGTTAGTTTGGCATGATCTATCCTTCATACTGTAAATCCATGCTGACTATTACTAATAATTTTGTTTTCCATTAGGTATTCCTGAATATTATCCCGTATTAAACCTTCAAGTAGTTTCCCTACTATTAAAGTCAGGCTTGCAGGTCCGTAATTTCCCGGTTGTGATCTAGCTCCCTTTTTAAATATAGGCACCACATCTGCTTTACGCCAATCTTGTGGTACTGAGCCTGTGGAAATTGAGTCCTTGAATATTAAATATAATGGTTTTGCTATTACTGAGCTTAAGTCTTTGAGAACTCTTGGATGTATGCCATCGGGGCCAGGTGCCTTATTAACTTTCATTTTTTCAAGTCGCTTATGAACTTCTTCCTCAGTTAACCAATTGTTCATTAATATGGAGGTTGTGGCTTCCTCCTGCGGCACTACTATTGAACTTGATTCTTCCCTGGTAAACACACAGGCAAATAATTTGTCTAATACCTCTGCTTTTTCCTTATCTCCAATAATCTGCCTACCCATTTCACACTGAAAGGGTCCTATATTTTCTTTTCTCGTTTTTTTATTATTAAGGTACTTAAACAACTTTTTAGGCTTGACCTTACCTTCTATTGCAATCCTTTTTTCCTTATCCATTTTTGCTAATTTGATTGCCCTTTTGCAATTTTTGTTACTTTCCTTATAATTCTGATACGATGTCTCCGTCCCTTCTGAATTAAAGAATCTAAATGCCCTCCTCTTCTTGTCCATTTCCTTCCCTACCTGTTTATTTAGCCACATTAGTTTTGACTTATTTCTTTTATACTTATTACCCAAGGGTATACACTATGGGGCCTATGCAGAGAGCAGCGAATTTTCGAAATTCGCCATTTTTTGGAGATAATCGCGCAGAAAACAGCAGAAAATGGAGATTTCCGAAAAACGCGCCAATTTTTCTTTTCTATTTGTAAAACTCGCCTCGCGGCTGGCGAAAACCTCAATCTCGCCAGTTTTACAAATATCCTAATGCAGAGAGCCGCGAACGGCATCTAGCGGCTGTTCGCGCCAATAAAATGGCGCTATTGTCTCCTTTTTCCCTCGCCAGAAAAAATTGGCAAGAAGCGGCGCTCGCGGCCATTGCAAAGGGAAAAAAAAAGGCGCGCATTTGTTTTTACAAGTTTCTGAAGCGCGCATCTCGCCAATTTAAACTCGCCAGACGCATCCATGTTAAACATAGCAGAATTCGCACTTTTCTGCATATGGAGAATAAAACTCTCCAAAAAAGCTACTTTTTAATAAATTCGCCATTTTTCAAATTCGCTGCTCTCTGCATAGGCCCCTAAGTGTGCTTTTCTAACAATGTTTTAAAGACTGCCCATTTATCTTCTACATTTTTCCCTGCAAATACATCATCCCAGTGTATTACTTGTAGATTAGACCTCAGTTTATTAAAACCTGCCTTTCTAAAGTTTAAAGTCTTTGTTGAACACAAGTAATCTGTTTTTTGATCATTTATTTCAAATGAGACCATGTAATGATCACTGTTACCCAAATGTTCCAGGACTTGAATATTTGTTATTACTTCTACATTGTTTGATATGACCAAATCCAGAACTGCCCCTCTCCTGGTTGGTTCCTCGATAATTTGGGTCATGTAATTGTCTGTAAGCACCCCCAAAAACCTGTTTTCTTTTGTTGTATTTCTAATCTCATTGCCCCAGTCTATGTCTGGATAATTAAAATCCCCCTTTATGCAAACATGACCCAGTTTTGATGCCTTCTCCATTTGCAAAAGTATTTTAGCTTCCTCAATCTCACAGATATTTGGTGGTTTATAGCATATTCCCACAAAAAAATTCTTTATACTTTTACCTCCACTGCTAATTTTTATCCACAAGGTCTCTACATTTTCATCATTCCCTTCATAGACATCATCCCTTATAATAGGTTTTAGATCCGGTTTAACAAATTTAGATACTCCACCTCCCCTTCTATTTGTTCGATCCTTCCAAAAAAGGGAATAACCCTTTAAATTAACTGTCCAGTCATGAGTTTCATCCAACCATGTTTCAGTACTGCCTATGATATCATACTGCTCCCTTGCAGCTATTAATTCAAGCTCCCCCATTTTATCTGTCAGGCTTCTTGCATTAGCAAGCATGCATTTAAGTTTTTTCAGCCTGTACTATTATCTTATCTGCTCCTTCCTTTCTGCGCCCACTTGGTTTAGTCTTTAGAAGTTTTCTAGTATTATCTGTATTTACTATGGGTGTCTCACTGCTTGTCAAACTTGCACTTGCCCCCATTCTACCTCCATACCACCTTGTATCCTCGTAGAAAAAGCGGAGAGTGAACCCAAAGTGTCCTGCGCTCTAACTGGTGTAAATGTTAGTTTGTGTTGGTGACATGCAACCTCTATATATAGAAAAAATGTAGGCAATGATGTTGTAGAATGAAAAAATAAATGGATAATGTCCAGAAGGGGGGGGGGGGGAGGTAATGTTGCAATGAAACCACGGTGGGGGGGCCGATTAGCAGAATATAGATAGAGGCAAGAGAGGAAGCCCTGATGGGAGCCTCCCTCATGAACTCACGGCAGTCTATATCTGCTGCCCTTACCCGACCTGGTCACCTCGCCGCCCGTCTCTCATCGCTGTCCCCGCTTCACGAATATCCCACAGGGTGGATGTCATCTGGCAGCCTCTCAGGGACAGGAACCCACTGTCTGTGATCGTCTTCCTCGCCTATCACCGCTCCACGGGTGCTCCGTGCGGTGTATGGCGTTCTCCCCCTGCAGCTCCAGGCAGGTCCCAGCAGGCCGTGCGCTCCGGCACTGCTGACGCTCGGGAACTGACGTCAGACGCTGGGAGGGATCGTAGACTCCCCTGCAACAGGATTGCCAGCGTGCTCCGGCCGAATGAGTAGAAATGGTAGTGTAGAATGGATGGCGGTCACTGCAGAAACGGAGCTCAGCCAGGATACAATAAAATCAGCTTTATTCACGGTGCTGCACATTACAGAGAGAACATCTCTGACGCGTTTCGTCCCGTAGCAGGGACTTTATCAAAGAGTACAATCTCTCAACATTGCAGGATATCTAAATAGGCAGCCCTTGTTCGTCATTGGTTGGAACGGTAATAGGCCACAGTGGTGGATAGTAAACTTGATTACACTGTGAAAACCATGAACGAATTGGGCAGTACAAAATAGAAAGCCTGCATTGGATGGAATTAACACACATGCAGAAAATTAAAACAAAAGAAAAATAACAACACATTTAAAAACAAGAAACAAAAGTAACATGAAGCATCCGTATTAATAATTATATAAACATGTCGCATTATGTAATAGAGGCAATAACATTGCGGAGGAGTATAAATGCTAAGAACATTGAGATAATGCATTATAACATGCCCCTAATCTGAAGGACAGACAATATAGAAAATGATACAAAGATCTCAAAGGATGAAATATATAAATCACAAATACATGAAACTATACATAAATAACATTAACTCCGTAGAGGTACATATGTAAAAGGGGGGGTGTAAACAAACAGGAGATGTATTGGATATACACTCTCAACACTCTCCACCCACATGGCATTAACCTGGATTGGGAGTTAATAAACTTCCTCCAGGGTTGATTGTCTGGGAAGTGTTGGGAGTGTATATTCGATTAGTATATCAATATTATTCATCAGTTTACACCCCCCCTTTTACATATGTACCTCTACGGAGTTAATGTTATTTATGTATAGTTTCATGTATTTGTGATTTATATATTTCATCCTTTGAGATCTTTGTATAATTTTCTATATTGTCTGTCCTTCAGATTAGGGGCATGTTATAATGCATTATCTCAATGTTCTTAGCATTTATACTCCTCCGCAAGGTTATTGCCTCTATTACATAATGCGACATGTTTATATAATTATTAATATGGATGCTTCATGTTACTTTTGTTTCTTGTTTTTAAATGTGTTATTATTTTTCTTTTGTTTTAATTTTCTGCATGTGTGTTAATTCCATCCAATGCAGGCTTTCTATTTTGTACTGCCCAATTCGTTCATGGTTTTCACAGTGTAATCAAGTTTACTATCCACCACTGTGGCCTATTACCGTTCCAACCAATGATGAACAAGGGCTGCCTATTTAGATATCCTGCAATGTTGAGAGATTGTACTCTTTGATAAAGTCCCTGCTACGGGACGAAACGCGTCAGAGATGTTCTCTCTGTAATGTGCAGCACCGTGAAATAAAGCTGATTTTATTGTATCCTGGCTTAGCTCCTTTTCTGCAGTGACCGCCATCCATTCTACACCACCTTGTATCCTCCTCTATTCCACTTAGTTCATTATCTTTTTCATTCCCCTCCCCCCTCCATTCTAGTTTAAAATCTCCTCCAACATTTTTAGCATTCTCCCCCCTAGCACAGATGATCCCTCTTCATTGAGGTGCAATCTGTCCCTAGAATATAGATGGCACCTCTCAGAAAAGGAGTCCCAGTGCTCTAAAAACTCAAACCCCTCCTTCATGCACCACTTTCTTAGCCATGCATTAACCTCCCTGATCTCTGACTGTCTCCCTGCGGTAGCGCATGGCACTGGTAGTATTTCAGAAAATACTACCTTGGAGGTCCTTGCCTTGAGCTTTTGGCTTAGATCCCTGTAATTATTTTTTAGGACACTCCATCTTTCTCTAACTTTGTCATTGGTGCCAACGTGTACCAAGACTGCCGGCTCAATCCCAGCCTCCCCCCCTAACAATCTGTCTACCATATTCGCTATGTGCCAAACCTGAGCACCCGGGAGACAACAAAGTGTTCGGTTCATGTGGTCACGGCAACAGATTGCCCTATCTACCTTCTTAATAATGGAGTACCCTACCACCACAATCTTTCTTTGTATCTGAGCATGCTGAGTCCCCACTGTGCTGGAGGAACTATTCCCCTGGCTGCTAGAGGAATTAGTCTCCCGCAGCCTTGCCATGTCTGCCCCTACATTCCCAATATCTTCACTCAACATGGCAAATCTATTGGGATGTGTTAGCTCAGAAACGACCTGCCTCTCCCTATTGCCCCTGCTTCCCCTTCTAACTGTCACCTAGCTACCTACCTGCTTCTCACTAACAGCAACCAAGCTACCTACCTGCTCCTCACTAACAGCACCACCATCTGCACCACTAGTCAGAGCAAGGGCCTGCTCAGTGAGCTCTAAACCCCATTCAAGATTGCCTCAATATTGCAAGTTGCCTCTTCAGATCAGCAATCTCTGACTCTAAAGAGACCACCTGCTCACACTTCCCACAGCGGTATGCTCCTTGGAACAGCTGCTCCAAGTGCACATACATGTGGCAAGATGTGCATTGAGTGGCATTTTCAATCCTGCTCATTCTAGCAACTATGACGTTTATAAGTACTAACAGTAAACTGAACTTCAATAAACTATACCTTGTTTAACCGCTTCCTTGTTCAAACTGCTTCTGTTTCAATCTGCACACACTTTAAACAACCAGCACTTCAAATCAACCACACAGATCAGTTAGTATATGCAAGCTCAGGATTCGTTGGAAACCTCTGTTTAAATAGGGACACCCACCAGGTGTATTAGGTTATCAATAAACTAACCCCACCCTCTGCAGGTGTATTAGGACAGCCAATTAACCAACCACACCACTCTGCTTCAGACAGGAGAAAGGGGAAAAAAAGTTACAGGCTTCAAATTACAACAGACTTTAAAAATAAATTAACCCACTGCACACTACCCAAAAACAGCCACCCCTGCTAGTATACACAGCACTTCCCTTTCTTCTGGTTGTAACTGAACACACAATTTAAACAACCAGCACTTCAAATCAACCACACAGATCAGTCAGTATATGCAAGCTCAGGATTCCAATTGAATGGGAAGTCATACATGCATGCGGAGGAATGTGATGCCACGCTTGGGAAGATTCAAGCCAGAAAGCAATCCATTACAAATGAATGGTGTGGGAGAGGTGTAGATAAGAAGTTGAAATCCTTGAGCTTTGTGTGTGTGCGGGGGCGAGGGGGAGAGCGCTGTATGATGGATTATCAGTTCAAAGAAATATTTTCAAAAGGTCATCATAATGTTTAATGCGCAGAAATGTGATACTGTAACACGCCCATGCATTTTAACAATGTTCAAATGACACATACACGCATGCGCATAAAATAAAAACAGTATGAAAAGAAGAGCAAGCCTAGTAAAAGTTTTGATTAATAAATATACATATAGAAATGCGATAATGTTATTTTCGGAAGAAGACAAGACGTTATATGTTTGTAATACTGTACTTCTTTTCCCTAAGGAGCCTCATACAGTTATACTACAGTATACAGTATGAACTCGGAACGTTAATTAATCTCTGCTTCAAATATAAATCTTCCAATTTACAGAACAATTACTGCGCGCGCACACACAGACTTGCAGAAATGTACAGCAGGTTGAATTGCTATTAGACTTTTAAAACAACAGCTCGCGATCGCCCACCTGAGTTTCTAGACGGTATTGCAGTATTGCAGACAATGCTAAAAAAGCGAACGCTAACATAACGAAAACCGCTCGCAAAAATAAGAAAACAGAGCGCGTCTGGCCGCGGTTATCAGAGAGGCGCGGTTTTGGCTGATCTGGAATAAAGGCGGTCGCAGCAGTAGCTCTTTCCTAGTGCCGCAAATACAATTAGCACATACATCCAGTTACCTGAAGCTAACTTTAAAGCTACAAAACAGGGACACAAATAATAGTGTGGGGGAAAACATGATATTAGGGGGACAATAAATTTTAACCCCTTAAGTCCCAACAGGGATTATGGTTAATAGCAGTGGTGTAGGGGAAAACATGTCAGTGTGGTGAACATACAGTTAACCCCTTCCATCCCAACACGATTTAGGGTTAATAGCAGTGGTGTAGGGGAAAACAGGGGATTATGGGGATAATACATTTTAACCCCTTCACTCCCAACAGGGTTTAGGGTTAACCAGCCGGGTATAATGCCTTTATTATTGGCCTGGTTAACCCCTCTCGCCACACATGGGTAGCCCCATTCTTGCATATCACCACCCGACTGGTGAAAAACTCCTCAGCCAGTTTTGCAGTGTCTGCATAAGTCTTTTGGCTTGCTGTCAAGGACCCATTCCTACAAGTCCACGGGGCACTGCTGCAAAAACTGTTCCTTATAGATCAAGTCGAAAAGCAAGTTGTACTTAGTAGAACCATACCCATCCACCTACTGTCCCCCATGTAAAGCCATGCCGGAGGCAAACAGCATACTGTATAGGACACCAGGGGCCATTTGTCCTCAGATAAAATATGCCCCAATACACTTCTGGGATGAGGGCATACTGGATGAGCAGAAGGGATTTCCTATGTCCATAGTCATTGCCATCCTCATGTGTGATTGCATGGAGAGTCTCCTTGGCTTCACCGGACAATAACGGGTCAAGCCTCAAAACCCCTTCCCACTCTGGTACCTGGTATCTGTGACATTGGGCTTCAAAGTTCCTGAGAAACCCACCAATTTTGTCTGTGCCATCCACGAACTTCCAGTAGCTGTTATGGTCCACTCGGGGGTGTTGCTTACTCCCTGTAACCAAGGTGGGAGTGGGGAGAGGATGTTCCTTGGGTGGCTGCAAACAGCTGGATTCATTGTTCCAAGTTAGCCCCCTCTCCCTATCAGGCAAGAAGTGAGGCGATTCCAGGGGTGGAAAGTCCATTAGCCACTGGGGAATGGGGAAAGTCCATTAGCCACATGGCTGTATTTCCACAAACAGGTGCCCCAAAAATGTCCCTGCTGGCACCCGCTCCCTCCCCATGTCCTTACTCCACCACCTGGGCTGGATTAACCTCCTGTGAGCTGGGCTGATGTGTTATCACTGCAACTGCAGCTGAGAGCGTGTCCTACTCTGGTGAAGCCATCCGTACATGGTGGGCATCCTAGTCCTCCTCCAGGGAATAAACACATTAGTAAGCAAAGCTGCTATATATTGCAGGGACTGCATTGGCATGATATAGTGAGGCATTTTAAAGTGAGCTTTTAAGTGAGAATATATAGTTAGACTATAGTTTGACTAGAGGTGACTGGGGACTGCCTCCTTCTGCACATACTGTAGCAACTAACGGTGAGCTATTCTGACCACACTATGATCCCTGCTGTTTAGTTTGTGCACACACACACTTGGCTCAAAACAGCTCCATGCATCATTACTTATCTCTGGCATAATGAACCTGCTTTTTACCTCCACTTTGTTCTTTCTCATGGCCTCATTGAAATGTTATTCTCTCTATCCACTACAAAAGCCTCCCTCCTGGCCCACACCTAACATCACCATACACCTTGGATTACTCAAAAGCCTTGCACTATCTACTGAATGTTGGTGGAGAACCCCGAAAACCAGCACACACACCACCGCACACTCAAATGGCAAACATCATAAAGTAACAACTTGCAAACAACTACTCAAATTTCTACTCATACTATTACTCTCTTTAGCAGGTGATATTGAATCTAACCCAGGCCCTCCCACTTCAACTCTGTCCCATACCCCTGAGAATACCCCCTTCAAATTCCAAAAAGGGCTACCTGTCGCCCATATAAATATCCAGAGTATGCTGCCCAAACTGGATGAACTAAGGGCATGGTGCCTTATGCATAAACCAAAAGCCATCGTTCTTACAGAAACATGGCTAACCCCTAAAACCCCTGAGGCACATATTGCCATTCAGGGATACTCAATTTCTAGGAGAGATAGGTCAAAGAGAGGAGGAGGGGTGATATTTTATATTGCAGACACCTTACAATTTACACTGTTACATTGCCCCCCAAGCCCACCCTCTTTTGAAATCCTAGTTGGCAGAATCTGCCTCCCCTTTTCTAAACCCATCTTGCTAGCTGGCATCTACCGCCCCCCTAAAGCCCCTCTACAATCCCTGACTGATATCACCCAGTTTCTTGGCTCCATTTCCTCTCGGAATAAGAGTGAGCTGCTAGTTCTTGGGGATTTCAACTTCAATTGACTCGACCCTAAAAACCACAAAATCCAGGTACAAATCAAATCGCTTAACCTATCGCAACTCATTTCCCAACCCACACGGACAAACCTGAAATCGCATAACCATTCCTTGACTGGATTCTGTCCTCAAATCCCAGCAGAATCCAATCCTCTGGCATCCTTCCTGACATTTTCAGTGACCATGCAATAGTGTACTGTGTAAGGAAAATTAAACCGCCCCAATCAAGCCCTAAAGTTCTCCTCACAAGAACATTTAGAAACTTTAACCTACAACAGTTTCTGGCTGACCTTACCAACTGCCCTTGGCACAGAATCGATTTAATTCCTGACCCTGATTCTGCGCTCGACTATTTCCAATCCGAGTTCTTAAAACTCTGCGATACCCATGCTCCACTACGCAGAATAAGGGTACGGGGTGCCCACCTTCCATGGGTTACACTTGACCTTATAGCACTCTACCAGTTCAGGGATGCCTTGTGGAAAAGCCACAAAGTAACTGTCACTACCAAGGATCTCAATCACTACTGTACAGATGCCTGCGTAACATGTGCACAAGGCAAACAAGGCATGCAAAAGCACAATATTACTCTGACAATCTCCTCCAGAATACATCAAACCCAGCTAACTTCTGGAAGGTTATCAACAACATATTCCAGCCTTGTAACCAACAACAGCCAAGTAATATCACTAAGGGCGATATTATTCTGACAAGCCCCACTGACATTGCAAATGCATTCAATGATTACTTTGTGGGGTGTGCTACTAACTTATTAGCGAAACGCAACCCAAACCACAAACCCGAATCTCACCCTGGGAGAACCCCTATTGTCCCGCCCCTCCCAACACTGCCCACAATTTTCAATTTGGCCCAGTATCCGAAGAGGAGATTACACAAGCGCTTCTCAAATTAAAACTAAGCAGCCAATGTGGACCTGACACTACAATCTAGGTTCCTAAGACTTGGTGCCCCCGCAATTGCCAAACCAATTGCTTCCGTAGTCAACTCTATCCTGTCTGCAGGCCATATCCCTAAGACCTGGCAAGCTGCCAGAGTTGTCCCAATCTTCAAAAGTGGGGACAAAAACACTGTCTCAAACTACAGGCCAATCTCCCTTCTCCCAATCCTATCCAAAGTCATGGAAACATGTGTCCACTCCCAATTAAGCGATTACTATAACAAGACAAATTTCCCTAGCCAATTCCAATCTGGCTTTCGCCCCAAACACTCTACCGTAACTACCCTGCTTAAAGTTTGCAATGAAATCCAGTGTGGAATGGAACAGGGTCAACTCACTGGTGCAGTATTCCTAGATTTTACAAAGGCTTTTGACACAGTTGATCATGCTATCCTGCTTAACAAACTCTAGAGCTCTGGAATAGGGAAGCATGCTTTAAACTGGTTTCAGTCCAACCTATCAGGTAGATCCCAACATGTGTCCATCTCTGGCTCTATCTCTAACCCCCTGGATATCACCTGTGGCGTCCCGCAAGGCTCTGTTCTGGGGCCCATACTCTTCTCAGTGTTCATCAATGATCTTCCCACAGCTTGTCAGGAAGCCTCAATACACATGTATGCAGATGACACAATCCTATATGCACACAGCCATAGCCTCTCCGACCTTCAACACATACTTCAGTCTGACTTTTTGAGACTCGAAAACTGGATTTCCAAAAAACAAACTGTTTCTAAACACTGACAAAACTGTAACAATGGTATTTGGGACCAAAACTAAATTTTTAAAGCTTCCAGCGACTGAGCTCCAGATTAGAACCAACACTAACACCACCCTAACTCCTGTTACTAGTTTTAAATACCTGGGCATATGGTTTGACTCCCACTTAACATTCGGGATGCACATTGATACCCTGACAACCAAGACCTATGCCAAACTATGGGTACTTTACAGGAACAAATCCTCCCTAAGTCTCCTGGTCAGAAAATGTTTTGCACAGCAGATGCTAATGCCAATTATTGACTATGGAGACATAGTATATGGCTCAGCACCTCAAACCCACCTTAACAAACTTGACACCCTCTACAATTCAATTTGTCATTTTGTTCTCCAATGCAACTACAACACACATCACTGCGAAATGCTCAAAGAACTAGATTGGTCATCACTCGAGTCTAGGCGCAAAGTTCAACTTTCCTGTCTTGCCTTCAAATTCATTACGGCCAAGCTACCCAGCTACCTGAACAAGCTCCTCACCCCTACCACATGCAGCACCTATCACCTGAGATCGGACTCCAAATGACTGTTCATGGTCCCAAGGCTCAACAAACTATCCTGCCACTCCTCCTACTCTTACCGTGCACCCCAAAACTGGAACAACCTACCAGTGACTCTTACATCCACCACCAGTCTAATTTCTTTCAAATCTAAGGCTGTCACACATTTTAGGCTGGTTTGTAACTGTTTCATACGCCCATAATATAAATTATCTTTAACTGTGCATCCAATGTCTTTTTTATAATGTATACCCTGCTCATTATGTAACTGTATTTGTAAACATGTATTATTTGTCTTAATTCTGTTCCCAGGACATACTTGAAAACGAGAGGTAACTCTCAATGTATTACTTCTTGGTAAAATATTTTATAAATAAATAAATAAATAATATCCCCCACACAGCCGCGATTGGCTACACACAAAGAGGTCATTAACTAACCAGGACTGGTGTGGGGTACTGGTTGGTTAACCAGGGCACTCAGCAGCTGTGCTCTGAAACTATCACATACCATATGGAAAAAACTTTATTTATAGTAAACAAATATATTTTTAAAAACAAGGACTGTTGAATATTGCTGCTGAGGAAACAGAAAAAAAACAATTATAAACACACACAGATGCATATGAAATTAAAGTAATTTACACAAAAACATGTGAAAACATATGCACAAATTTTTAGAGATAAGAGTACTATTTACCTATGACAATATAAAAGGTATAAAAAATAAAAGTATAAAGATAAAAATAAAAAACAAGCACAACCAAAACATTGGTGAGGGTTTATATGAGGATTAAATGAGGACAAACCGTGAGAACTAAGGTATATCGGAATATTAGTATACAGTAGGGACCAAATGTCAACGTCCTCATTTAAGCCCTTAGGGCTCAAAGTGTCCAATCTATGTATCCAAAATGTCTCTTGGATAGTGAGACATTTTACCCTTCTCCCCATCTCCTACTGTGTGGGACAGATTGGATTCCTTTAAAAGTCAGTGAAGAGGGGTCTTTATTGTGATGCAGAGCATAGTGACGTGATAGACTATGTTTAAGAAAACCATTTTTTATATTTCGAACATGTTCTTGAATGCGCACTTTTAAATTACGTTTAGTGCGACACATATTGTGAGCCGCACGGGCATTCCATCAAATAAACGACATGATCAGAATTACAATAAATTAAATCTGCAACATCAAACGTTTCATTTGTATAATTGGATTTAAACGACTTCCTATCTGATGGAGAAATTTACATACGGAACACCTTCCACAGCTATAATTTTCATACAGGTTTATTCTGCAGCCAAATATTTTTTATCTGTGAGCTTATAGCATTCCCAATGTCACTCGGGGCCAGAATTTCTTTCAAATTCCTAGACTTTCGATAGATGAATTTAGGGTTCTGTGTGATGTATGTTCCCAAAATGGGATTACTGCACAGATTCCCTCAATGTCTTCTATTAATATTTTCTATTGCATTAGTCATGGAATTATAATTGGAAACGAATGCAATGTCAATTGTATTGTCATTTTTGGGGGTTGAAGACTTTTTAGTTTTAGGTACCAACATCTGACTCCTATCAAGGTTTCTAACTCTATCTACTGTAACTCTCTTTCCAATTTATTGTGAGAATAACCCCTATCCCTGAATTTTTGGAGAAGATCTTGAGCTTGCCTCTCAAAATCTTCCTGTCTGCTGCAATTCTTTTTCAGTCTAATCAGCTGTCCACTCGGAATATTGTTTAACCAGGTCTTTTTATGGTTACTTGATGCCAACAAAAAATTGTTGGCATCAACCTCCTTAAAATAAATCTGGGTGGTTACTTTTACTTCTTCAGTTGAGCTCAGCTTAAGATCTAAAAAATGAATTGCCAAAGGATTTTCAACAAAAGTAAAGGTCAAATTTTTCTTATTGGTGTTTATATATTGTACAAACAATTTTACCGAATCCACATCCCCTTCCCACACGCACAGGATATCATCTATGTAGCGGTGGTATAAAATAATGTTTCCACTGAAGGGATTGTTATTCCAAATATGAATTCCCATTCTCCCATATACCGGTTTGCGAAACTGGGGGCAAATCGTGTGCCCATCGCAGTTCCGCAAACCTGCAGGAAGAATTCAGTTAGGAACAGAAAATAATTATGTTTTAGGATGAAGTGGATAGACTGCAAAATAAAATCCTCATTCAATTGATGTATTTTAGGATCTCTTGATAGAAAGAAATCAATGGCTTCCAACCCTTCTTTGTGAGGGATGCTCGTATAGAGGGATTGGACATCACATGTCACCCATCTATACAAGCTTTTCTACTCAAAGTCCTGAAGTAAATTCAAGACTGATGTTGAATCTCTCAAATATGAGGGCAGGACTCCCACATAAGTCTGCAGGAAGAAGTCTACGTATTGTGACAGGTTCGCCGTAAGCGACTCAATTCCTGACACAATCAATCTTCCAGGTGGATTAACTGCAGACTTATGGGTTTTTGGAAGATGATAAAAAATGGGTATTTTTCGACATTCGGAATATAGAAAAATGAATTCATCTTTTGTGATCACCAATTTAACCAAAGCCTGATCTAAAAGACACTTTAGTTCATCTAGAAAGGGTTTTGTTGGATCTTTGTTCAATTTGGTATAAAAAAGGGAGTCACCAAGGAGTCGGTGTGCCTCCGCCTCATAATCTTTGCGGTCCTGGAGAAATACACCGCCTCCCTTGTCCGCCTGTCTTATTATCAAATTATTATTTTCTTTAAGAAATTTCAATGCCAAGTTCTCTTTTTTACTTAGATTATGAGTTATATCTTTAGGCTTAATTTTTTGGAGTGAGCAGGATAGAATTTTAATTGACCTTTAAAGCAAGTATGTCTACAAGAGACAGTATCGTTATCAATTGGTACAACAATATCAGGGTGTCACGGGAGACTCCTGTGGCGGGTAGGATCTCGGTGGCCGGAACAGCTGGTGCGTAGTAGGGGTCACAAGCAGAGATCAGAGGCAGACGGCAGATAGCGAAGTCAGGTAACAAGCAGGGGTCCGAGGCAGGCGGCAGGTAGCGAAGTCAGGTAACAAGCAGAGGTCGGCAACGAGGAGACTGGAACAGGACAGGCGGGGCAGGACAGGTCCGGGAGCAGGGACTGAGAACGGGGAGCAGGGAATGAGAACGGTGAGCAGGGAATGAGAACGGGGACCAGGGACTGAGACCGGGAGCAAGGAACAAACAGGGACAAGCCAGATTACCAGCAAGGGCCTTTACTAAGAACAGAATCAAATACAGACGGGTACAGGAACAGATCAGGATCAGAGACAGAGGCATGTGCAATAGGAGTCTGACTTGAAAAAAAGACAAGGAAACAAACAGGAAACAGAGCTATAAGACAGACAGAGGCGCAACAAGAGGACAGACAGACAGAGGAACCCAGAGGAAACAGAAAGCAGCAGCACACCCAGTGGACAAATAAGAACTATGGCTAGGCAGGAGGTCTAGGAGACCCTGACATTACTCCCCCCCCCTCTCGAGAGCGTTCTCCAGACGATCCTCCAGGCTCTTCCCGAAGGCCTTGATGAAAAGTGGACTCAAGGTGGCCCACCTCTGGTGGTTTGTCAGCGGGCAGAGGGTACTCCACAGGTACATTGGGTGCTGCAGGAAACTCCAAATGGGTGCATTCAACCCAAATGCAGGGGCCGAGACATCAGGAACGTGGGCATCAAGGACGGGTGCAGCCTTTTCACATGAGTCAGTGGGGACACAGAGTTCGCTCTCCATGGTCTCCTCTTGCGACTGCCGTTTCGTGGCATCACCCAATGAAAGACCAGCTACTGTATTTCAGTTTTCAGCTCTTGAAGCTGTCCTTATGCACTTCTTTTCCCACTCAAAGAAGTTGTCAGTTCAGCTTCTTTGGAGTTGAGTCGCAACTCCATCTCTCCCAGCTGACTTGGAACAAGGCTTAAATGTGTTTCTTTTTCTTTATTTCTGACCTGTAGCTGCCGGTACTCCTCCTAGACTTTGTCCAGCTGCAGCCGGGCCTTCTCATGGGCTGTGTGATTCAACACTTTGAAGGCATCAGTCATCATGACCCCATAGCGCAGTGTCAGTCCAGCCACTTGATGGACGGACACCTCCTCCCTCTCTTTTTTGGCAAGCTGTGTCTTGAGCTCAGCGATCTGCGCCTGTAGCGCTGTGAGATACTGTGATGTGTGTTCAGCTGTCAGCTTTAGCTCTTTCATTTTTAGGTGTTGTTGCAATTTCCACTCCTCAGTGAGAGATCCCTGGTTAAGTGCATCCTGCAATTCTCTTCTCAGGGCATTCATCTCTTCACTGTGATCATGTTGAGCTCGCTTCCATGCATCCCTCATCACGTCTTGGAGCTCTGCAAATTCCTTTGCTATGGTCTCAGCAGCTTGTCTTTTCCAGGTCTCTTTCTCTTGGGTGTACTGGCTGTTAGAGGAGCAGAGACACTGCTCCATCCCCAAGTCTTGCTTCAGTGTCTGGACCGCCTTGTGCTCCCTCTCATACAGGGTTACCTGGGCTCTAAGCTCCTCCTCCAGAAAGGCTCTGGTTATGCTCAGTGTGGCCTTCAGCTCCTCATGCTGCTCTTTGGGGACACACTGGGTACTTAAATACTCTTGCAGCATTTTTACCTTGTAGGCAGTCTGGAAACTTCCTTCCTGCAGAACTCGCTGCTTTTCCTCAGCATTCACCCATTTCTCTTTCGTGTCCTGCAGATGTGTATGCAGTTCTTGCAGCTGACTCTGTAGCATATTTTCTGCTTGTGTGTGCTGCTCCAGGGAGACACGTTCTTCTTGCAGCACTCTCTCTGCATCCTGTAGTGCTGTCTGCATGTCTATTTTTTCCCGGGCCAACTGTTTCTTCTCCTCTTCTAATTCATGGAGTTTCTTATCTCCTTCACTGACTTGGATATAGAGATTCTTGCACTCTTGGGTTACAGTTTCAAAACTGATATTTAACCCTTCGAAGATTTCTCTCAATGAACATAGTTCTGTGTTGAAGTGGCAACTCTTCTCCTTAGAGGCTTCCAGCTCTGTAGTAAGCCTGTGAACCTCTTTCTGAGATGCTTCCAGTGCTGCGTCAACTTGAGCCATGAAAGTCTGATACTGGGCAGAATCAGCGTAGGCCTTCTCCAGCTTACTTGACAAGATCACCCTGTCATTCTCCAACTGATATTTTTCTTTTTCCCAGTCACCCTCTGCTTTTTCCAGCGCTAATTGCATCCTTGACTTTTCTTCTATCAATAGTCTCTTCTCCTCTTCTGATTCATGGAGTCTTTTATCTCCTTCACTGGCTTGGACAGAGAAGTTCTTACTCATTTGGTTTATAGTTTCAAACCTACTATTTAACTCTTCGGAGGCGTCTCTCATAGAACGTATCTCTGTTTTCAAGTAGCATCTCTCCTCCCGAACAACTTCCATCTCTTTTTTGAAGTAGCAAATCTCCTCCTGGGAGACTTTAAGCTCTGTATTTAGCCTGTCAATTTCCTTCATAGAGATTTCCAGAAATCCGTTACTTTTTGAAGCGAGGCGCTGATCCTCAGCAGCATCAGCATATGCCTTCTCCAGCTCACCTGACATGACATCCAGGTCACTCCCCAACTTCTTGAAAAAGTTCTTGGAACGAAACGCGTTGAAGTTTGCTGCTGTCCCACAACCAGATGTTTGAATAATAAAGGACTTTTAATTGCAAGACCTGCTCTTTCATCTTTGCTGTGCGCTGCACACCCTGGCTATCACTCCCCAACTGGTGCTTTTCTTTTTCCTGGAGAGCACACTTAGCAATTGCTGAGGATAGACAGCTCTGTAGTGCAGCCTTGGCTTCTTGCGCTTTATCTAAATGTCCATGAAGAGAATCAATCTCTTTTCATGTAGATTGAAGTGTCTGAGTTAGGGCATATTTTCCAGTATTAAATACATCGTTCTTTTCTTCCACTATTCTTGGGATAAGTCTGTGAGTTGCCTTAAGCTGCAGCATATCTCTTTCATCAAATGCAGACTCTGGGGTTAAAGGTTCATCCTTAATTTCAACTTCCACAGTAATACCTCCCTTCTTTTTCTTATTCTTCCTTGCTTTGAGAAGTTCTGAAGAATCAGTGGTGCTGTGTTCACATTTACTGCTCAAGACTGTTTTCAGAGTGGGAGCCATAACTTCAGACAAACTGTAGGGAAACCAAACTTCCCAAGAAACCAGTAAAGCAGAAAATGTGTCTTTAAAGCAGAAGCATTAGAATGAACAACAGGAATATTAGACACAGAGAGACACAAGATAGGAGAGCTGACCTTTTGAGACCTTAGCATCAGTCACAGAGATTTATAAATGCAAGGAAAAAACATAGACAGAGAAACCTGTAGTTATATCTGAAACTTTAGATATCAGGCGTAGGGATATCATATAGACAGAGAAAAACCTGCAGTTAAATCTGAATCTTTAGAAATCAGGCATAGAAATATCATAGACAGCAGGAAACTAATACAGAGAAAACTTGCAGTTAGATCTGAAACTTTTGACATCAGACATAGGAATATCAGACAGAGAAAACCTGCAGTTAAATCTGAAACTTTTGATATCAGGCGTAGGGATATCACAGGTTGCAGAGAAACAAACTTTAGGGGAACTTGCAGGTAAACCTGAAACCTTAGAACCAATCATAGGAAGAACTACAGATTGCAGGAAAATCACAGCATGCAGTAACAAAATAATGGAAGCACTCTTGTTTTTTGAAAAAGGAAACCCTGTGAACAGCAGTGGTCCAACCAGGGATGCAAAGACAAGCCTTGTCCAGGGAATGAAAAGTCAGAGTCTAAAAAGGTGGCAACAGGTACTGCAAGGGTTAACCCAGGCACTGCACAAAAGAAAAAACCTCAAAGAAAGGTGCACTAGTCTCTGCAGCAACAGTTCTAGTTTCAGCAAAAATGTTTTTTCTTTATGAACGCAATAATTCTTGCAGAACACTTGGCAGCAACAAAAAAAAACCTTCAAGATCCCAAATGGGATTTCCAAAAAAGAAACGAAAGTACTTATCTTCAACCATGCGGATGTGCTCTGCTGCAGCAGGCAGGAAAGGGTGCAGGCAGAAGAAGAATCTGTTCCAGCGAGGTCCAGAAGTGGCCTTTGTTTTCTGTCATGGGAGATTCCTGTGGCGGGTAGGATCTCGGTGGCTGGAATAGGGGTCACAAGCAGAGAACAGAGGCAGGCGGCAGATAGCGAAGTCAGGTAACAAGCAGGGGTCCGAGGCAGGCGGCAGGTTGCAAAGTCAGGTAACAAGCAGAGGTCGGCAACGAGAAGACTGGAACAGGACAGGCGGGGCAGGACAGGTCCGGGAGCAGGGAATGAGAACGGAGAGCAGGGACTGAGACCGGGGAGCAAGGAACAAACAGGGACAAGCCAGATTACCAGCAAGGGCCTTAACTAAGATCAGAATCAAATACAGACGTGTACAGGAACAGATCAGGATCAGAGACAGAGGCATGTGCAATAGGAGTCTGACTTGAAACAAAGACAAGGAAACAAACAGGAAACAGAGCTATAAGACAGAGAGAAGAGCAACAAGAGGACAGACAGACAGACAGAGGAACCCAGAGGAAACAGAAATGGACAAAGAAGAACTATGGCTAGGCAGGAGGTCTAGGAGACCCTGACACAGGGATATTGGGTTCATTAGTTTTATAAACCTTATTTCCTGAATCTAATTCAAGTTTTATGAAATGTCGTTTTAAAGTGACATTGCGCATAAACTTCTGTAAGTCTTTAAATAACTGGAAGGAGTTTGGGCCACATGAATGAGAGAAAGTGAGGCCTTTATCTAACACTCTTTTCTGATCTTGTCAGAATTGTAGAAGACAAATTAAATATTCCTGAGAATAATCTCTTTTTTTTCGTTCTGGTCCCCCCTCTCCTTCCTCTTCTAGTAGTAATTTAAAAGTGCGCATTCAAGAAAATGTTCAAAATATAAAAAATGGTCTTCTTAAACATAGTCTATAACGTCACTATGCTCTGCATCCCAATAAAGACCCTCTTCACTGACTTTTAAAGGAATCCAATCTGTCCCATGCAGTAGGAGAGCGGGAGACAGGGTAAAATGTCTCTCTGTCCAAGAGACATTTTGGATACATAGATTGGACACTTTGAGCTCTAAGGGCTTAAATGAGGATATTTGGTCCCTATACTAATATTCCGATATACCATTGTCCTCATGGTTTGTCCTCATTTAATCCTCATATAAACCCTCACCGATGTTTTCTTTATGCTTGGTTTTTATTTTTATCTTTATACTTTTATTTTTTATACCTTTTATATTATCATAGGTAAATAGTACTCTTATCTCTATACATGTGTGCATATGTTTTCACATGTTTTTGTGTAATTTACTTTAAATTCATACGCATTTGTGTGTGTTTATAAATGTTTTTTTCTGTTTCCTCAGCAGCAATATTATTATCCTTGTTTTTAAAAATATATTTGTTGATTATAAATAAAGTTTTTTCCATATGGTATGTGATAGTTTCAGAGCACAGCTGCTGTGTTCCCGCCCACACCAGTCCTGGTTGGTAAATTACCTCTTTGTGTGTAGCCAATCGGGACTGTGTGGGGAATATATAACAGCTTTGCTCTCTAATGTGTTAATCCCTGATGAAGAGGCATGCTGTTGCCTTGAAACGCGTTGGAATATCAATTTCTGAACTTTACTGATTTTATTAGTCCCCCTTTTGCTGTGTCTCGCTCCGCATCACTGGCGCGACGCCTTTCAGTGACGTCATCCGAGCGCCAACGGAACTCCTGTTGCCACACATGGAGTCAGTGCTGGAGACGCGCCGGGCTAGATTAATCCTGTGAGAAGGGATTTTATTCCTGGGACATACTATACCTTTCTGCTCCTTACTGACGTGGCACTTTTGAGAGAGATCATCAAGTGCCGACGTAAGCTCTGGTGTAATACACAGAGTGAATGCCCAATATTGGAGATTCGCTGGTGACTCGTGGACAGCCCTGGACTGTAACAACAGTTGGTTGCTGAACCGTGGTATTCCTGATCCCTGTGTGGTGTGGCGTATGGGTAATTTTGTCTCATGACGTGCTGTTTTTCTTTTACTTGATGTACGCAGATTACCTATCTTTTGTAATTTAATACATTTTATTGATATACTTCACTATGAGCGTTGTGCGCTGTTTTTTCTCGTTTTTTCTGTTCTAGTTCTTGGAGGTGTCGAGCCACCCCTATTAACAGAAGCAGATGCTCCATTGTTCGAGTTCACGTATATGTATATGTATTTATATTTATCACATTCATTTGCACTTTAATATAAATCACTTACTGTAGTGCACTGCTACGATTTAGGGTTGCGTACTTCTACCTTTTTTGTTATCAAGGGGTAAAGATAACCTGTGTTTTCTGTGCCTTGTGAAATGTGTGTAAGTACTGCTTGTTTTGGGAGCTCGAATTTTTGAGTTTGCCGCTATGTTATAAGACCCCGCAAAATTTTCTAACATGGGCTTAATCGATCCTACCTCTGCGACCAGTTATTATAAGTCTGTCACGGGAGACCAGGTTTATCAACACCTTTTTATACCGGGATCATTGATTGAGCAATGCAAGGAGGTAAAATAAATTGTAATTTATTTCAGCCGGGTGGGCACATTTTTCTTTCTGCAAAGGGACATGCGCTAACCTGGCACCTCTGCCTCTTTGCATACTGAGCCCCCCGTGGCTCCAGTCTTCACAGAGTCTGGACTCTGGCAAATGGTGGCCGGATAGCGCTGTGGGTACTCAAGAACGACTGCAGTTCCCCTCCTGGGCTAAGACCTTGGCATCCCTGAGGCTTTCAAGTCCGCACTCGAACAGACCCATAGGCACCAAGCTTGGTAGCCATCTGGTCCCTCGGAATCCATGACTTGGAAATAGCACAGTTCATTCACAGATTATCAGAACATATCCCTATTAAACATAACTCTTTAATAGAATATACTGTGTCCTCTATTTTGTGTGATAAAAATGTGCAAGACCCTGTTCTGGTGTCAGGGATGGAGTAAGGGGATATACTGCCTCCACTCATTAGCCTCATCCTTGGCACTCTCTAGAAATAACTTTTTACACACAAAAACCACTCTCAGTTTTATCACATAGCTGGAGGATCCCCTGAATCGCTATACCAGGCTCAGGGTAACTGGGCATGTAGTGGGGCACCCCCTTTATACTAGGGGTCCCCATTATGGTTGCAGGTATACATTAACCCCTTCATGCCCTGTTTACCTTGTCTGGATTATGCTGCAGCAGGAATCCTGGCGGATAGTCGCAAGAACGTTTTCAGGGTCAGAGTTTGCCCGGAGCTATATGCTTGGCTGTATTTGAGAGTCTCACTCGATTCCAGGATCCAACGTTTTGGGTGTCCCATAACTCCTGAACCCTGATGCATAGACACATTCTGTAAAGACTTTCTCCGGCAAACCCACTCTGAAACTTACAGCCTAGAAATCTCCTGGCCCCAGCACCCCAGGAAAGGCAAAACACAAACACATCTTTAATGGCGCATAATTTGCACACAGTCACAGTAATGCATTTCAGACATCTGGGTCCAAGAGCTGACACACTAGGAGCTCAACACACGGATCAGTGATACGCAAGTTGACTGAACCTTTATTATTGAGCCTGGGTACCACTTCACCATCATATCATTACATTAATAAAGTATATTTTAATACACTAAGGTATCTGTTTTAATATACTCCTTAGTCTCTGGGTATAGGGGACAGAATAATAAAGATGTTTGTACTTTTATTCGTAGCTGTCTTATTCCCCATACACTATATTTAGACTCATAGTGGACTCTCAGAGTCCCCCTTAATCTTATATACGGTTGGCCCCCCACAAACCCTACAATGGTTATGGGTTACTTTGCCACTATCTGGGGTACCCCCCTTAACCTAGGGATTCCCTCAGCTACTGGGATACCTATTTATCCCAGTGCCTCATTCCCCTTTCTGGGCTGGGCTGAAGCAGGGTACCCTACTGGTGAGGCATGCTTGCATTTTAAAGAGTAGATATCGCCGGGACTATGTGCCTACATGTATCCGAGAATCAAGCATAATTCCTAGGTACATTTATGGGGCAAACCAACAACTCCGGACCCAACCTCCTAGGCACATTCTGTCAATGGTTCCTCTGCAAGCCCCCCTTGAAACTCATAACCTAGCAATCCCTGCTTGCTGGAATGTCCAGAAAGGGAAAAACATAAAAAAACTTTTATTACATACAATATATTGGCATGATACAATGTTACTGGGCCCAAGCGCGAACTCTCTTGGACCCTTATACACGGATCAGGGGTAACCAAAACAGGCTTAATCTTTATTTGAGAGCCTGGTTACTCCCCACCATCTCAGTTAGTTCTCTGTTACATATAGATTTTGGCATTATTCATTTATAACTACTAGAAGTAAATTAACCTCACAAAAAATCATCAGCTTTAATTGTGTTTCAAAGCTTATAGTATTTATTATTCCAATGTGTTGTAAGCTCCAGATCACACATTTGGAGCATCTTTTCTTGCATTTTTTGGCTGTATGACAGCAATAGATTTTGCTGGTCATATATGGTGTTTATACTGTAAGAAGTCATTTTCAGAGGTAAAGTGCAGTGACAGAAATCCTCTAGGCCACTTAGGAAATGAAAGAGTCTGACAGTTGTAGTTTTCATTAGTGGAGCTAGAAAATATTTTACACAGTGATTGCCAAGGTGAAATTTGAAGAGAATGTCTCTTAGAGTATTCCTGTTTTGTAAATTACTGTAGAAAACTTTACAATAAATTGCATGAGTAAGTTCAATTATCACTTTGTACTGAACATTAATAGGATGTTATCGGGCTGATGATTCATATGAATCTGAACATCACTATATTTTATCTTACAGTGCTTCAAGTAACAGTGAAATGTTTAATATGTTCAGGTAATGATACATTAATCAAATATGTTTCACAACTCTTATACATACTGTAATTTGCCAAATGTATTACATTTAAAAGCAATAAATAACAGCATTAAATCCTTGCCAGATTGTTAGTAAGTTAACTTTATAATGTGCAAATATACGTGTGTAGAAATACAACATGTGAGAAAGATGCATCCAGTATCGAAAAGATCAATACCTAGCTTCATGATTTTAAATGATTTGTAATGTTTCTCTATGCTCCAGCAGTAAATTTATTAACATAACATTCAAGACTTTGAAAGCATGACAAATATTAATAAGCAGAAACCTATGTTTGCTTAATTTGCCACAGTTAAAAAATATACATTTTACATTTCTTGGTTTATACTACCGCTGTCAGACTGATATGGGGGATCATTTATCCAGCGCTCTCAAAAAGTCTAAGGGCATCATGCAGTAAGTAGCGATAAGCAACTTATCGGCATCTTCTCGCCAAAAAAGCCCACTGTGATTCAGTAAGCCCAGAGAAGATGGCAATAAGAGCAAAAATCGCCAGTTTTTTTGCCGGGAAAAAAAAATCGGCGATAAGCCACATTTCAGCACTGATTGCCAGTTTTCAAAAACACTCCATTATATAAGCCACTATCAGCTTATCGCGGCTGACCGCCACTTTCGAATTGAGAATTTCTCTCCAAATCGTCCCACCACAAAAGTTGGCAAGAAGGTGCGGAGAAGCTGGCGATGAGCGGCGAAAGGGCACTATAAAAATAAAAGCCATTATGAAAACATATGTTTTAAGCATGGAGTCAATATAGGTATGACATACTGTATTACTTTGTATTATTGCTTCCTTGGTCTTTAATAAACTCCTTTTTTTTAAATGTACAGTAAGTGTTTACCTTATTGACTTAATAGTGTCACCGCCCACGTTAATTATGTGTTAAGATATGACTTGTTAATGTTAGGATTATATACGGATTACATGAATCTTTAAGTTCAGCGGGGTCAAGGGATAGCCCTATAGCAACCTCTTAAAGGAACAGCAGATAATATAAAAAAATATGTTAGTCAACAAAAAAAAATATCCTTTTACATATGAAAAAATTGATTGTACTAATAACAATGATCATGCTCTACAGTTTGCATTTCATTACATAATGCTTATAATGTATAAATCATTATCAAAGTTACACATTCTTACTCTTCTGATTGTTTTGTATTTTTTTTATCCCCACCCTCTCTCTAGCAGGGTACCAATTGTATCTAGTAACTGCCAACTCAATAAGATTCAAGTACTACATTGGACACAACGCAGTGCTCTAACTGAATGTACAGTAATAACCCGATCAATCTACTGATTACAGGACAACGAATCGATATTGAGTTTAACTAATCACCTGCCATTGTACAGATGGTTTGTATTGATGCACATTTTGTTTCAAATCAAAAATTGTCGTTTAGGTAAACAATTGAAGCTTGAAATGCACCTTAATACGTCAACATGCTTCAATGATTTGAGTCGTGCGGCAGTCCTTGGCTAGGGGCGCAACTTGCCACCCCTATATCTTCGCCGAAGGGAAATATTTTGTAATGTCCTTACAGGATTCGTTTGGGAATCCTTAGCTCAAACATATTCTGGAAGAGGGTGCAAATCTTCATTACAATGCAGGTTAACCCCTCACACTCCGGAACCGTGAACGCTAAACCTTGGACGTTTTTTGGTTGATCTTAGGTGAATCAGGTGAATCTGAACTGGGGTTGCACTGCAGGCATATTTATAGGGTTAAGAGCCCTATCCCTAACACACACAGCCAATCCTCCCATGGGAACAGCTTTTCCCTACGATCCCAGACTTGCCAGTAGTTTGCAAAAGGGCAGAATCTGCTTCCCGGTTTGCACTGAGCATGTGCTAACTTGACACCTAAGCTGCTTAGCATACCGGGCCCAACCACTTACCTGGTGACAGTAAGTCTGGGGTTTGGCTACCAAGTGTGAAGTGCCAATACTTCGCACCGGTATCTGATACTTACAAATATCCCGGCCACACTAACACCTAGGGTCTCTGAGGCTTTTCAACTCCGGACTTCCCTAGACACTGGGGCACCGAATTAGCAGGGTGCCCTTTGAAGTTTGGAGATGAAAAATCCCTCAGTTCATTCATCCATAACATATGGGCATGTTAATGGACTCATAGCCGGACCGGCAGGAAAGGGCTTCTTGCCTTTGCATTGAAAATACCATTGAAATACAGTTTAATATAAGTATGTTCTGTGTATGCTACAAATATAAAACTCATATGTATCTTCATGGTTTCTTTTTACCTAGCTACAGTCCAAAAATTAGAGTGTAAGCTCTTTCCTAGTGCAAGTTATCCACTTAATTGAAGGGGCTCTGTGATGTGGGTTGCTGTTTGACCCATAATCGGTCTGGGTTACAAGCCGCCATACAATGTATCCATCCTGGCTTTTGATCAGTAACTGCAGACGCACGCCACCAATTCAGCTCAAGTGGATAACGAGACGGCAGGATACTATGTATCAAGAAGGCACTTCAGCTAAACAGCAGACCTTTTATTCAATTGACTTTGTGGTTTCAACGTCTGTGGTCTGGAAACTGACACCTATCTTTAATACAGCTACTTACTCGTGAGCACACTTCTCCAATTTAGCACTTGGCCCAGCGCTAGAAGCTCCCCCATGTGTCGCAAATACCATTAGCACATTTCTCATTCATTCGTTTAACTGCAGCTAGCTGCTAAGCTGCAAAACAGGGACAATAAAGGTAATGTAGGGGAAAACATGGTGGTATGTTGAACAATACAGAATGAATGTGCTTAAAAGCGCTAGTCCCTATAGAAGCTATAAACAATATGCATCAATATGCGGAGAGTAAAAATGTGACAGGGCAGCCAGAAAAACTGGTGTGAACAACACCAGATGGAGTACAGAAAATACAAATACAAACCGGCGCCCACAATGAATGATAATGTCAAATAAGTCCAAGGGGGAAAGTCCAGTGAGTCCAAAAGAATATGGAAATTTCAATCAATGGGTCCATGACATGTGGACAAATAAAAAAGAAAATATCATAGTGTATACTGTTAATCATAAACAACATACAACAAGAAAGAGGACAAACAACATGAAACTACATGTAACACAGAAGCTGAAAAAATAAACTATTTATTAAAACAAAGGAGCTTGCTGCAGCGGATCATCAAGGGGTTAAAACCCAAAACCCTACTTACAGAAGGGTCGGATACAATTAGCGTGTGAGACCAAACAGTGATGGTTGCCAAGTGCAGTGCAAGTCCTCCGTGGACACTCTGGTGTGTGGGACGGTGCTTCAAACTCCCTCCGATATCCAGGGGATTCCCAGAATGGATGCGGGGATAGGGAGCTGTACAACTACACAGCCGAGTGGAAGGGGACCTCTCTCGCGATGATGTTACTTCCTGTGTGGGTGGTCGGGAACACAACACAGAACCAGCTTTCTCCAAAGGTGCCGTGGCCTCTGACCCTACGTGTTTCGTGATTATGTCACATCCTCAGGGGAAGATGAGATGGAGGTGAAACAACACTATATACACCTCTCTCGGCACTGATTGGACCAGTTTGTAATCATAGTCCAATAAAGTTTAAAGGAACAGCTTCTGACAGGGACAAACTACAAATCAAACTCTAACAAACAATTCAACAATAAGGACAATAACAAAAACTAAAAATATAATCAAATAACATAATAAAATACTCATTATAAAGCATAGCAGGTGACTAAAAAATGAATCACTAAATTGCATTGATATTAAACACAAATGTTATAAACAGATACATTTACTTGTTGAGAAAGGAAAAAGGGAATAGGAAAAAAGGAAATAGCAGTGGAGGGGAGCCAGACTGTTCAGTGAATCATGACTTAAAATATATTATTAACATTGAAATACAGTCTACTCCTATTTGGTTAGGAAGACCTCCAAGTCAAAATCTAGATTTAGACCATTTGGAGAGAGGGTCCTAAGTTCATAGATCCAGAAGGCTTCACGTCAGCTGATCTGCGAGCCTATCGCCCCCCCCCCCCTCCAGCTGGTGGCGGCAGATTCAATTACCTTACATCGGAGTACCTTGGGGTCCTGGTTGTGACACATTAGAAAATGATGGAACATGCTGTGAGTTGTTAGGCCCTTCTTAATATTGTATATATGTTCATACACTTTTCTTTGAAAGGACCTCCCAGGGGCAGGTGAGTAAATAAACTACATACGTTGAATGGCAGTTAATAAAGGATTTTACTGGATAGACCTTAGAGGCGACGTATGATTTGAATGTTGTTCCTGCCTTGCCATAGGCACAGGCAGTACATCTTGTACACGTAAAGAAGCCTTTCACTGCAATAAATGAATGGTATTTCTTTCTGGACAGAGGACAACTCGGTGCTACCAAAGATTTCAAATTATTAGCTTTAGTGAAAATAATATTCGGAGTGGGGGTAAGTACTTGTACCAGAGTGTTATCTCTTAATAAAATAGGCCAATACTTCTTTATAGTATGTCTAATACATGGTGCCATTTGATTATATTGAGTGACAAAGGCTATATGTTAATCCCCACTGGATCTAGATTTTTTATGATACTCCAAAAGGGCAGATCTGTTGATTGAATCCACCTGTCCCATAACATGATCGAGTTGGTCAGCAGGATATTTTCTCTGAATAAATTTTTGTTTCAGCCCTTCTGCCTGACACGCAAGGGTCCGAGGGTCAGAACAGTTACGCTTCAAGTGGACAATCTGCCCCTTGGGTATGTTTCTAATCCACTGGGGATTATGATGGCTATCTGCCATTAGATAGTTATTGGCCTGGACAGGTTTAAAGAAGGTCTTTGTTTGAATTATATCATTAACAATATATAGATTCAGATCTAAAAAGTTGATCTGTTGTTCATCAGAATGACATGTAAATTTTAAATAGCACCATAGCACCAAATGTGTATCAAGTGGGCAGTTGTTCCATATATACAGTAATCCTCTTCCCACATGCCCATTAAGAGGTTGGCATAACTTGGTGCAAATTTCATGCCCATGGCCATCCCACATACCTGTAGAAAAAATTGTGAATCAAAACAGAAATAGTTGTGAGTGAGAATGTGATGAATACTTTCTAACAAAAACAGTTTCAAACCTAGTGTCATATCAGTGTCAGAATCCAATACTCTAGAAATAGCCTGGCAGCCAAGATCGTGTTGGATGACGGTTGTGACGGGGAGGGGTGCCAAGCGAGTAATAAAGGGGTCACCCCCATTAGGCACCCCCTTACACCATCTGGGAAGTGAGGGGTTAAACAGAAATATACGTACAATACATATGTTCCCCTGCTTCATAACCAAAAGGTATGTCCCTTGGTTATCCTATTCCCACATTTAGAGGGAATTCCTGTATTTTTATTCCCCTGCCTCAGTGCAAACTGTGTTCTAGGTGATAGAAATGTATATGGGTACAATTATTTGTGTTTGTACCTGTACAGTGTATGCAGCAACCACATACACTGGGATACAGGTGGGAGGGAAAGGGTTACTGTTAATTTGGTGTTTATAGCCCTTTGTTCCTTTTCCCGCTTTTGCAGGCTCCATTTTGCAGTCTCTCCATAGGTCGCCATTGCAGCCCCATGTAACCCTATGGGGATTCCGGCGATTTGGGCCTTATATCGTAGAAGACCTGAGGTGGCGCCCGAGAGGAGGAGCAGCGGTTCCCCATTGAAAGTGAATGGAATAATGCATTTCAATGGGGATTTCTTGAAGCCGACCTCCGGAGACGAGCTGGCAGCGAGCCAGAAGGCAGACCGCAAAAGCGGAAACTTTCTCTTGAAAGGGCTTTGATCAATCACCGGTCAAGTTCATGTTCAATTGGCGTGGGAAACTTAGGTTCTAGGGCACCCAGGAATAAAATTCTTTTTGCCCCTATACCCAAGGAAACCCCTCACTCGACCCCAACCGGGTCCGAGAGTTAATGACCCCGGTAAAGGGTCACGCTCGTTACGAGGGTCGCATCATTGACCGTAATGGCGGAGAAAGCCGCGTGGCTTTCAAGCACTAAGTGGAAAGTAGTGTAAACTGAAGACCCATAACTCTGGTTTCGTAGGGACAAGAGGGCTGGGATTTGGCAAGGATGTAGTCACTGCGTCGGCATGACTGCATGGCAATTTCCAGCCCTCTCCCCTAAACCGAACGGAGTAGGGTTAACTGTAAAAAAGTGTGTGTTTCCATTAACTTCAATGGTAGTGGAGGTCCCATTGAATCCTACGGCGGCGCCGGCCCATGCATTTCCTATGGAGGCGCTGGCCCATATTAATTCTAATGGAGGAAAGCCCCGTGGCTTTGAAACGTCTAAGTCCAAAAGTGTGTAAAGTTAAAACCCATATCTCCGGTTCTGTGAGTACCAGAGGGCTGGGGTTTTGGTTGCATGTAGTCACTGCTCCGGCATGACTGTATGGCAATTTCCAGCCCTCTCCGATCAACCACACGGAGTATGGGTAAATGTGAAAAATTAGGTTTTCCCATTGACTTCAATGGCGGAGTTGCTCCATTGAAAGCCTATAGTGAGGGAGCCCATTGATTTCAATGGAAGAGTGAAATGCAGTGATTTATTTTAGCATAGCGGAGAATCCTGTATTAAAGTTAATAGGGATTTTAACTTGTTTTTTGTATCTCCGGTTCTGGGGGTCGTGGAAGGCTGATATTTGGCTACTATGGCAAAGGTCCTCCGGCATGAGGACCTGGCAAATTTCAGCCTGCTCAGACCCACAGAACGGATTATTTTAATATATGTTTAATATTAAAAGGTTACTCTGTATCCCTGGTATTTCTAAGCCCGGGAAAAGCGAGAGGCCATATGGTATGTTAATGATCAGGGGGCGACAAGTGGTCTACAATAAGCCCCTGATCAAAGGCTCTCCCATCCTGCTTGTGTATGCTAGAACAAAGAAGAGCAGGACATGGGTACTTGTGAAAAGTGTTGTGTTTCACACCGTGAGACAAAGGTTTTCCTATAGAAGGCAGACTTGGAGACGCCTAGCCTTTTGGGAGGGGGCTAGGGAAATGAGCTCCTGATTAGAATAATGCCCACCCCTGTGGGCAGGTATTACCTTGCTTTTCACGTGAGGTGGCAAGGGATAATTGGGTGGAGGTAATTGATAGCCAATGCCTTGCACCCAATGTTAGGGTATGGGGCTGAAACTCCATATAAACGAGTGTAAGCTCTATGCCCAGTGTCTTCGTTTTGTCTTTGTTACTACATCTACTTGATACCTGATGCCTGAATGAATTGCTAATCCTGTACCTGATTGCTTCATTGCCCAAACCCTAAGTAAGAGTTATATTCTTGTATGTTATTTGTGCAATCTTGTGTGTTCACCTTCTTTAAGGAATAAACTATATTTATTATATCTATGTCATGTTCAATTCAACCCAGAGATATTTGTGTAACGCCCGTCCTGCCCACAAGCCTGACGAGATCACGGGACCGAGGTGGAAAGTAGCAATACCACACACCTAACAGCAAACGGGGCATGGCCAGAGTGTGATAGTAGCGTAGCTGATAACAAAAATAGACAAAGTTCAGTCCTTGCCAACTCCGGGGTTGAGTGGTAAAGTCCGTAAGCCAATGGTCTAGGTGTAGAGAGGGCAGCGTGGTAGAGTGTCCGTAAGCCTGGGTCGTGAAGTGGAGAGAGCAGCGTAGTAGGGTTCCGTAAGCCGTGTCCAAAGGATATAGAGGTCAGCAAGGTAGAGAGTCCAAAGCCAAGTCCAAGGGGTACCAGAGAGCAGCTTGGTCGAAGTCCAAAGCCCAGGGTCAATTCCAGGGAGTCAGCAGAATATCCAGGGACAGGAACAGGGAACTGAAAGACAAGATAGCCAGGCACAAGCAGACAGCACCAAGGTACAGAAGCTATGCAGAGCAAGGAGGTAATGGTGAGGGGAGACTAAATAGTGGGCTGGGACCCATCAGAGGAAGGGGAGGAGCGGAGGAGCGAACCGGGGGAGATCCTGATAGGAGAGAAGGGCCTGGGGGATGGACCTGGTGGAGCAGGGGCAGGGAAGAGTGTGATGTCAGCACTGCACCTGAGGAGGTGGGGTCAGGCGCACGGCGCCGGTAAATGGGAGCCTGGGTCCGCACGCGCCCGTAAGGGTGATGCGCGCGACCCGGAATTGCGGAAGCAGCCATGGGAGAGACCGCGAGGACTGAGGTACGCCACCAGGGAGCCCGAGCAGCAGGGAGAAAAGGTAAGGAGGTGCTGGAAGCGGGTTTTCCCGCAGCGCGGGTCTTTACAGTACCCCCCCCCCTCGAGGGTCAGACTCCGGACGAACCATCCAAGGTCTGAGGGGAAATTTTTGGTGGAATAGTTTGAGTAGAGACGGGGCATGAAGATCCGCATATGAAACCCAAGAACAATCCTGAGGTCCGTATCCCTTTCGGTGGACCAAAAATTGGAGTTTGCCCCTGGAGATGCGAGAGTCAATGATGGACTGAATTTCAAACTCCTGTTGTCCTGGTACAATGGGGGGAGGAGGCTGAAGTGAAGGATGAGCAAATCGTGTGCCTTGGATGAACGGTTTCAAGAGTGAAACATTAAAGACAGGTAAAATTTTCATAGAGGGAGGCAAGCGAAGCTGATAGGCCACAGGATTAATTTGTCTCAGAATAGAGAAAGGACCCAGAAACCTGGGAGATAGTTTAGGGGTTGGAGCCTTCAGTTTGATATTTTTAGAAGAAAGCCAGACCTTCTCTCCAGGTACAAACTTATGGCCCTCCTGACGAAGCCTATCTGCTTGTCTCTTCTGTCTTAGCACGGACTCCTGTAAAGCTGTTTGAATCCTCCTCCATGACCCCTGTAAGGTGGATACCCTATCATCTGCTGCAGGAACTCCGGACCTGGGAGAATGCATGAGAAGGCGGGTGGGATGAAATCCATAGTTTACAAAAAAACGGAGATTCTTGAGTAGACTCATTCTTGAGAGAGTTAATCGCAAATTCTGCCCAAGGAAGTAACTCTGCCCAATTATCTTGAGAATCGGAAGAAAAACAACGCAAATACTGTTCAAGGGACTGGTTCATGCGTTCAGTCTGCCCATTCGTTTGGGGGTGATAGCCTGAGGAAAGAAGAAGGGTAATGCCCAACCTCTGGGAAAATGCACGCCAGAACTTTGAAACAAATTGAGCACCACGATCCGAGACAATGGACTACGGAACGTCATGAATACGAAAAATTTATTTTACAAAAATATCAGCCAAAATACTAGAATTGGGTAGACCCTTGAGGGGAACAAAATGAGCTTGCTTGGAGAATCTATCGACAATTACTAGAATAGTAGTCATACCAATAGATGGGGGAAGATCCACAATGAAGTCCATGGCAATGTGACTCCAAGGGCGGTCCGGGACCGGGAGGGGTTGTAGAAGACCAGAAGGCTTTTGACGGACAGATTTATTTTGTGAGCAGACTGGGCAATAGGAGGTGAAAGCTCTAATGTCCTTTATCATCTTGGGCCACCAGAAAGTTCGCCGAATCAGATCAGTAGTCTTCTTAATCCCGGGATGACCGGCAGATCTGGAGGAGTGACCCTATCAAGAATTTTGGGATGTATTCGTGGGGCTGCGTAAAGACGACCATCAGGGACCTCTAGCCCCTCGGGGACCTGTGTTTGAGATTCCAGGATATTATCCAGAATGTCAAAGGAGGAGGCATAAATAAACAATTGGGGGGACAAAATACTGAGACTTCTCTTCAGTGATAAACTGACGGGACAATGCATCCTCTTTGATATTCTTTGTCCCAGGAATATAAGAGATGATAAAGTTAAACCTTGAAGAACAACGCCCAACAAGCTTGACAGGGCCCAAGACGACGAGCACCAATAATGTAAGAAAGATTTTTGTGGTCCGTCAGGATCAGAATGGGTTCCTTGGTTACTTCCAGAACATGTCTCCATTCTTGTAATGCCATCTGATGGCCAACAACTCCCTATTCCCCACGTCGTAATTTCTTTCAGCTGAAGAATTTTTTTTAGAAAAAAACCCACAGGGTTGTAGTTTATCTTCGGGGGTGATTCTTTGAGAGAGAACCGCACCGGCTCCCACGTCGGAGGCGTGAACTTCCAAGGTAAAGTGGAGGGTGGGGATGGGATGTCACAGAATGGGAGCCGAGACAAAGTCTCTTTTAAGAGACTCATAGGCCCTGCTGGCCTCCAATGGCCAAGAGAAAGGATCGGCCCCTTTTTTGGTAAGGGCCGTAATGGGTGCTACCAAGGTAGAAAAACCAGCAATAAATTTCCTATAATAATTTGCGAAACCAAGGAAACACTGAATCGCCTTTAAAGAGTTAGGTAACAAACATTTAGAACTGTAAGAAACAATTCCAGTACAGAATTGAGTTTCTCTGGATCCATGGTGAACCCTTGATCCGAGACAATGTATCCCAAAAAGGTAGTAGAGGATTGGTGAAAGAAACACTTCTCCATTTTGGCGTAGAGCTTGTTGGCCCGTAAACAAGAAAGCACCATCTTGGTATGGAGAATGTGTTCCTCGAGGGTTTTGGAAAACATAAGGATATCATCCAAGTAGATAATCACACAAGAATTCAATAGATCGCGAAAAACCTCATTCATAAAATCTTGGAAGACTGCAGGGGCATTGCACAACCCAAACGGCATCACCAGGTACTCATAGTGACCACTGCGCATGTTGAATGCGGTTTTCCACTTGTCGCCACTGCGGATGCGAATCAGGTTATATGCCCCCCATAGATCAAGTTTAGAGAAAATCGTTGCACCTTGCAACCTGTCGAAGAGCTCCGGAATAAGAGGCAGAGGGTAGCGATTCTTGATGGTAATCTTGTTTAGGCCACGGAAATCGATGCACGGGCGAAGTGTCCCATCTTTCTTTTTTTACAAAAAAGAATCCTGCTCCGGCGGGAGAAGTGGATTTCTGGATAAAGCCTTTTTGAAGGTTTTCTGTGATATACTCGGACATGGCCTCCGTCTCAGGCAAGGACAATGGATACGACCTGCTTTTGGAAAAGGAGCACCCGGAATTAAGTAAATCGGGCAGTCGAAAGGGCGATGAGGGGGAAGCTCTTCGGATTTGGTCTTACTGAAGACATCCTGGAACGCCGAATAGACGTCCGGTAGGGTGGTGTCTTGTGGGGGAACGGTTTCCAAGACGGCCAATACCGCAGCGGACAGAGGAAGCAGTTCCACATGGGGCGATCTCCATTGAACGGGGAACTCGGCAGTCCAATCGATGATGGCATTGTGAAGTTGTAGCCATGGTAAGCTCAGGATGATTTGGACCGAAGGGGAATGGATGACATCAAAAGAAATGAGTTCCAAATGTCCATCATTCATAGAAAGTTCAATGGGAAGTGTCTCCAAGGAAATAAAAGCTGGCTGCAGGGGTCGACCATCGATAGCCTCCAATCCGACCGGAAAGGCCTTCTCCCAGAGAGGAATGATGTACTGGGTAGCAAAAGCATGATTCATGAAATTCCCTCCGGATCCAGAATCGAGGAAGGCCAGAGCGGGGATTTGAACGCTGGCGTACTTAAGGAGGACAGGCAGTAAGATGCGCTTGGGAGAGGGGAATGCAGAGATGGTACCCAGTGAGATCCCCTCATACCTCACTGGGCGTTGGCGTTTCCCGGCCTCAAGGGAAAACGCGGCAGGATGTGCCCAGGAGATCCACAATAGAAGCACAGCCCATCGTTCCTCCGACGTAGTCGCTCCATAGAAGAAAGTTGATGACTGCCCAGTTGCATGGGTTCCGGAGCATCCAATGCTGGTAGAACAAGAGCAGGAGACCTGTAAGTAGAAGTTATACAAACAGAAGTACGAGGACGTTCACGTTCAGCCCGCCTCTCCAGAAGTCGTTGATCCACCCTGATACACAAAGCGATTAAGGCCTCCAATGAGGATGGCCTTTCACGAGCCGCCAGCCCGTCCTTTAAGGATTCTGAAAGTCCCTGCCAGAAAGCCTTGGAAAGTGCCCCATCGTTCCAATCAGTCTCAGCCGCGATAGTCCGGAACTCCAGAGCGTAACGTGCCACCGATCTCCGACCCTGCGAAATGTGGACGCAGCCATATCCCCATGTCCAGGGGTATCAAAGACTAAACAAAATTCCCTCTTAAATTTAGGGGTAGGTATAAGTGAGTTCAGGTTTTAGCTCCCAGATTGGTGAAGCCCAGGCCAGAGCGTCCCCGGTGAGAAGGGAAAAAACATAAGCTACCTTGGTGCGATCCGTGGGGAAGTGAGAAGGTGACCGTTTGAATTGGATCTCGCACTGGTTTAGAAACCCACGGCATGCAAGCGGGTCTCCCACGTATTTACTGGGCGTAGGGATACGCAACTCCGAAGAACCTGTTCCTTCACAGGAGACAGTGGGAGAGATAACAGAACTAGGGACATTAACCTGGGGAATTTGAATGGATAAGGTAGCCACCTGTTGATTAAGAGCGGTGACCTTGTTGTCCAAGAAGGTAAAGTGTTTGGAGATGGTAGTTAGGGTATCTTCCACCTCAGGGGGGTCTGGGTCTGATGGGCTCTGCATAATGTAACGCCCGGCCTGCCCACAAGCCAGACGAGACCCCGGAACCGAGGTGGAAAGGAGCGATACCACATATCTAACAGCAAACGGGGGCACGTCCCGAGTGTGTTAGTAGCGTAAGTGTGTTAGTAGCGTAGCTGGTCCTGATAACAAAAATAGACAAAGATCAGTACTTGCCAACTCCGGTGTTGAATGGTAAAGTCCGTAAGCCAATGGTCTAGGTGTTGAGAGGGTAGCGTGGTAGAGTGTCCGTAAGCCTGGGTCGTGGAGTGGAGAGAGCAGCATAGTAGGGGTCCGTAAGCCGTGTCCAAAGGATATAGAGGTCAGCAAGGTAGAGAGTCCAAAGCCAAGTCCAAGGGGTACCAGAGAGCAGCGTGGTCGAAGTCCAAAGCCAAGGGTCAATTCCAGGGAGGTCAGCAGAATATCCAGGGACAGGAACAGGGAACTGAAAGACAAGATAGCCAGGCACAAGCAGACAGCACCAAGGTACAGAAGCTATGCAGAGCAAGGAGATAATGGTGAGGGGAGACTAAATAGTGGGCTGGGACCTATCAGAGGAAGAGGAGGTGCGGAGGAGCGGACCGGTGGAGATCCTGATAGGAGAGAAGGGCCTGGGGGACGGACCTGGTGGAGCAGAGGCAGGGAAGAGTGTGATGCGAGCACTGCACCTGAGGATGTGGGGTCAGGTGCACGGCACCGGTTAATGGGAGCCTGGGTCCGCACGCGCCCGTAAGGGTGACACGCGCGACCCGGAATTACGGGAGCAGCCATGGGAGAGACCGCGAGGACTGAGGCACGCCGCCAGGGAGTCCAAGCAGAAGGGAGAAAAGGTAAGGAGGCGCTGGAAGCGGGGTTACCCGCAGCGCGAGTCTTTACAATTTTGTGTATTATTATAACCCTGTACTAGCTACCGTGACAGCGGTATACAAAGACGTTACATCAGCTGTCACCCACATGTACCCGGTCGCCATTCTACAGCACCGACAAAGGTTATTAGAGCAAAAAAAACGCACGGCAGGATGCGTGGCGGCAGCGTGGAGAAGCGTTGACAAGCGGCTCGTTCGCGTGACGTCGGTGACGTCACAGTCACGTGAGCGCCCGGCTTCCCCGGCTTCCCCGGCTTCCCCGGCTTCCCCGGCTTCCCCGACTCCCCTGAAGGTTTGAAGTGAGGTAAGCGGGGGAGCGGGGAAGCAGAGGGGCACAGCAGGCGCAGCTAGGGGGTCGGGAAGGTATATAAATTGCGCGCGGATTGGAGGGGGGACGGACGGAGGGGACGCGGCTGGATGCGGCTGATGCGCTGACTATTCTCAGCACCAGCTGGAGTAAGTCCCGGTGAACCGGCGGCATTTGCTCTAATAAACTTTGTCGCCACTGTACACCTCGTAGTATCTGCGAAACATGCGTAGTATCACGTAAATATGATTTAGTAGTGCAAACAAATGGTTGAAGATAAAAGTCAATAAATTGTGATAAGTTAGATGTTAGTGATTTAATACCTGAAATAATAGGTCTACCCGGTGGTTGAGTGAGGTGCTTGTGTATTTTAGGAATAAAATAAAATAGAGGGGTACGTGGAAAGGCAATCCGCAAGAAATCAAATTCAGCTGTAGTGATAGCTAAATTCGTCAGCCCTTTGTTTAAGAGAGCCAACATCTCTTGTTTAAATTGGCTCAAAGGGTCACCTGACAGGGGGAGGTACGTATCGGTATCACTCAGGAATCTTAAGGACTCTTGGATGTAGAAAACCTGATCCATAATAACAACATTATTAGATGAGTTCATCTTATACCTTAACAACAATGACAGAAAATTTAAATTTACATGTCATTCTGATGAACAACAGATCAACTTTTTAGATCTGAATCTATATATTGTTAATCATATAATTCAAACAAAGACCTTCTTTAAACCTGTCCAGGCCAATAACTATCTAATGACAGATAGTCATCATATTCCCCTAATTGGCCTATTTTATTAAGAGATAACACTCTGGCACAGGTACTTACCCCCACTCCGAATATTATTTTCACTAAAGCTAATAATTTGAAATCTTTGGTAGCACCGAGTTGTCCTCTGTCCAGAAAGAAACCCATTCATCTATTGCAGTGAAAGGCTTCTTTACGTGTACAAGATGTACTGCCTGTGCCTATGGCAAGGCAGGAACAACATTCAAATCAAACGTCACCTCTAAGGTCTATCCAGTAAAATCCTTTATCAACTGCCATTCAACGTATGTAGTTTATTTACTCACCTGCCCCTGTGGTCTACAATATGTAGGGCGGACTGGGAGGTCCTTTCAAAGAAGAGTGTATGAACATATATACAATATTAAGAAGGGCCTAACAACTCACAGCATGTTCCATAATTTTCTAATGTGTCACAACCAGGACCCCAAGGGACTCCGATGTCGGGCAATTGAATCTTCTGCCACCAGCTGGAGAGGGGGGGCGATAGGCTCAATCAGATCAGCAGACGTGAAGCCTTCTGGATCTATGAGCTTAGGACCCTCTCTCCAAATGGTCTAAATCTAGATTTTGACTTGGAGGTCTTCCTAACCAAATAGGAGTAGACTGTATTTCAATGTTAATAATATATTTTAAGTCATGATTCACTGAACAGTCTGGCTCCCCTCCACTGCTATTTCCTTTTTTCCTATTTCCTTTCTCAACAAGTAAATGTATCTGTTTATAACATTTGTGTTTAATATCAATGCAATTTAGTGATTCATTTTTTAGTCATCTGCTATTCTTTATAATGAGTATTTGATTATGTTATTTGATTATATTTTTAGTTTTTGTTATTGTCCTTATTGTTGAATTGTTTGTTAGAGTTTGATTTGTAGTTTGTCCCTGTCAGAAGCTGTTCCTTTAAACTTTATTGGACTATGATTACAAACTGGTCCAATCAGTGCCGAGAGAGGTGTAAATAGTGTTGTTTCACCTCCATCTCATCTTCCCCTGAGGAAGTGACGAAATCACGAAACGCGTAGGGTCAGAAGTCACGGCACCTTTGGAGAAAGCTAATTCCGTGTTGCGTTCCCGACTACCCCCACAGGTTCTGACGTAATCGCGAGAGAGGTCCCCTTCCACTCGGCTGTGTAGTTGTACAGCTCCCTATCCCCGCATCCATTCTGGGAATCCCCTGGATATCGGAGGGAGTTTGAAGCACCGTCCCACACACCAGAGTGTCCACAGAGGACTTGCACTGCACTTGGCAACCATCACTGTTTGGTCTCACACGCTAATTGTATCCGACCCTGCTGTAAGTAGGGTTTTGGGTTTTAATCCCTTGATGATCCGCTGCAGCAGGCTCCTTTGTTTTAATAAATAGTTTATTTTTTCAGCTTCTGTGTTACATGTAGTTTCATGTTGTTTGTCCTCTTTCTTGTTGTATGTTGTTTATGATTAACAGTATACACTATGATATTTTCTTTTTTATTTGTCCACATGTCACGGACCCATTGATTGGAACTTCCATATTCTTTTGGACTCACTGGACTTTCCCCCTTGGACTTATTGGACATTATCATTCATTGTGGGCGCTGGTTTGTATTTGTATTTTATGGTGGTATGTTGGCAATACATTTCATCCCCTTCTGTCCCAACACGGATCAGGGTTAACCAGCAGGGCATAATACCTTTATTATTGGCCTGGTTAACCCTTTCACCTCCACATCTCCCCCAACTCAATGTGCAGGCTCTGCCTCGACCACCCTGTCCAGTGGTTGGTCTGGAACAATAGGGCAGCCCCTGCAGCGGCCACAATGAAATAAGGCTGTGAACGGTGCAATGGGTATAATTGCAGTAATAAAGGATAGAGAGAGAGAGAACCCAATGTTGCACTCAAGTTCATCCTCTGGTGATTAATGAATGAATTAAAACATAAACTTTATGAAGAACAATAATTAAAATAGTGGGTGTTAAAACGACGTACTGCAGCTAGGTGGATCAATAATACTGAAAGCCGTATAGGCTCAGGATCAAAAATAGTGGTGTGTGTTTGGGATATCCAGATCACACACAACTGACGAGACAAACACAGAAATCCTAATGTGGACCTGTGTGTAAAGTAATACTATAGTGTGTGTTCAGGAAGATACTTAAACTTCTAGTCACCTATGGCAGGGTCTGCATAAACCAAGGTAGAGATAGGTAATATGACTAGTAGTGACTAAAATATATAAAAACAAATAAACTATATATACCAGTAAAGTATGTAATCAGCTGATACTCCTTTAATGAATGATAGTGTACCTTGCACGGTGTCAGAGTGACCTAAGGTAACCTATTCTGCAAGAGTGTAAAGTCCTCTATTCACACATATAGCATTAATCAGAAGTTGGTAAATCTGATACTGAATTGCAGGAATGGTAAGTAAACCTTATCCAGAGGGTACTGACACCTAAGGACATACAGTGAGCATGGTGTACTTCGGAGGAGTTTATATTGCTGCGTTGTGCACAGAGAAAGTGTGACCGTGGGGCTGCTGTTCAATACAGTTTATACACGAGTGCAGCCCCCAGGAACTGTGCTGAATACTACTACTCGTTCAGAACACTATCCCCATAGAGATTCCTATTAGAGAGGCTTGTAGTGTCCGTCGGGGCACTTCTAGCCTGTGTAATATAGCACGAGCAAACAACCGCATGAAATCACAGTCTGAAACATGAATGCTGGGGCAATCCCTAGTCTGCGCGTGCACGTGGGAGAAGGAGCCGACGCGCGCGTTTCGCGAGAGGCTTTCTCAAGGCGAAATGGTAAGTGCAACACTATCATTCATTAAAGGAGTATCAGCTGATTACATACTTTACTGGTATATATAGTTTATCCACATTAGGATTTCTGTGTTTGTCTCGTCAGGTGTGTGTGATCTGGATATCCCAAACACACACCACTATTTTTGATCCTGAGCCTATACGGCTTTCAGTATTATTGATCCACCTACCTGCAGTACGTCGTTTTAACACCCACTATTTTAATTATTGTTCTTCATAAAGTTTATGTTTTAATTCATTCATTAATCACCAGAGGATGAACTTGAGTGCAACATTGGGTTCTCTCTCTCTATCCTTTATTACAGTGGTTGGGCTGGTCTGGCATCTCCTGAGTTTGTTAGTTCACAAGGATTGTCCTGATGGGAAAGTCCATCTGCATTGCCATGTGTACTGACCTTTTTATGCTGGATGGTGAAGTCGAATTCTTGCAAAGCAAGACTCCAGCACTGTAACTAGGCATTTTCCCACGACAACCTTTGAAGCCAACTTAACGGGTTATGGTCCGTGATCACAGTGAATGGCCGAACGTAGAGATAGGGCTGAAGCTTTCTCAGAGCCCACACAATCACCAAACACCTTTCTCAATGGTGGTATAAGCCACCTCTCTGGGCAGCAACTTGCAGCTCAGATACACCACTGGGTGTTCACTGCCCTCCTCCCCCACTTGGCTGAGTACAGCGCCGATGCCATAGTCTGAGGCATCGGTTTGCACCAAAAACTTCTTGGTGTAGTCTGGAGCAGCTAGGATAGGGCCACTGGCCAGTGCAGTCTTCAGTGCCTGGAAGGAGACTTCACAGGCAGGAGAACAGACTACCAGTACAGACTGTAGCTTCTGAGTCAAGTCAGTCAGGGGTTTGGCGATGGCGCTGTACTAAGGGACAAACTTTCTATAGTAGCCTGCGGTGCCTAGGAAAGCCCTGACCTGCTGCTAGGTCTTGGGAACGGGTGTCACGGTAGCTTATAGTGTTATAATATACACCAAAATAACTGGGTTGCATTGAATGCGACTGTGCTATAATAAAGAGATTTTATTCTTTAAAAGACAGGTGGACACACAATATTGGACAAATAACAAACGGAATATATACACTTACTTAGGGAAGGGACAATGAAATAACAAGGATACAGGTTAGCAGTTCATCAGGCATCAGGTATCATTCAAGTAGAATAACGAAGGCAATGGGTATAGAGCTTGCAATCGTTTTTATGTGATTTGGGACCTATCCCTGACATTGGGACTGAGACATTGGAGAACAATTACTTGGGTCCAATTACCTTTTGCCAGCTAAGGTGGGAAGCATTCTGGTACCTGCCCAGGGTAGCTGGCACATGTGCACAATCCTCTAGTCAGAGTCCAATTTCCTGGACCCCACACTAAAAGGTTGGCATCTATGAGTCTGCCATTTGGGATTCTGGCCCGGGAAACTCTGACCAGAGGTGTGAAGCACGACACTTAATACAAGTACCCACGTCCTGCTCTTCCCCGCACTAGAATACTTAATCAGGGTGAGGGAGCCTTTGATAAGTGGGCTTGCTGTAGACACACTGTCGTCCCCTGGCCATTAACATACCTTATGGGTCAGTAACTTTCACGGGCTTTACTGTAGGCATAAATTATATAGTGAACTGACAATATTTTATATACATAAAAATATTTCGTTCGGGTTGGCCGAGCGGGCTACAACTTGCCAGGGCCTCTTGCCTGAGGAGACTCTCCATGGTGGCCAAGTTTCAGCTTGCTGCGACCCACCGAACCAGAGATACAATATTGGATTTTAAAACGACGCGTTTCACAGATTGCATTTCTCCGCCATTGGAGTCAATGGCAAAACCTCAATATAAACAGTTAACCATACTCTGTTCATTTGATCAGAGAGGGCTGGAAATTGCAATGCAATCAGGCCGGAGCTGTGACATCATGGTGGCCAAATCCCAGCCCTCTAGTGCTAACCGAACCGGAGATAATGGTTTCAGGTTTTTACACTTTCGCACTTCGCGTTTTAGAACCTAGCGGCTTTTTTCCGCCATTGTGGTCAATAGCAGTGACCCTCGTGGCGGTCGCAACGATTTCTTGTGGCCATTGCCCGTTGGACCCGGTTGGGGTCGAGTAAGGGGTTTCCCATGAGCTAGGGGCAAAAAGAATTCAACCGCTAGCTGTCCCAGAACCACAGTTATGATTTTAATATGTTTGAACTTGGCCGTGACCAAGTTCCCACGGCAATTTACGATCAAAGCTCTTTCTTAGAGAGCGGACTCGAGGTATTCCCATTGAAATGCATTACGCCATTCATTTCAATGAGGAAGCTCCGCTCTTCCTCCCGGGCGCCATCTGCTGATCTTCCTCGATATAGGGCCAAAAACCTTGAAATCTCCATAGACTTCTATGGAGCTCCAATGGCGACCTATGGGACAGGGCTGCAAATGGGGTTTAAAAAGGCAGGAAAGGGAATAAAGGGCAATAAACATACCAACACAGTTAACCCTTTCCCTCCTGACCTTATCCCTGTGTATGTGCTTGGTGTACAGATTGTAAGGGTAAAAACACATGTAATCAGTGGAATACATTCAACCAAAAGGGGGAAACATATATTGTACTGAGGCAGGGGAATAAAAACACATATAAGCATTATTACAGTTATCCCCTCACCTCCCACACGAGGGTGAGGGTGGCCAGCTGGGGTGTAACCCTTTATTACCGGGCCAGACCCCTCTCCCTCATCACAACAGCCCACTGCACTATCGCTTCCACCTTGTCTGACTCTGGTTTGAGATGCCCGCCACCCACTCTGTGCCCAAAGTATACACTGGCGACACACTTTATTCGAGCTTGGCTAGTCCCACGAATTCGGGTATACCCGGGTGTATTGAGGTTTGTGACTGTTTTCTGCCCGAGTACATTGAGTTATTTTTCAGGCAGGGATTGAAGCATTTTATTCCCGCTGGCTGCAATACTGCACAGTATATATATATACACTGCATTACAATTCATGAATTTATGCCATCTGGTAGACACGCGAAGCATTGCAGCCTATTAAATCCTAATCATCCTCATTTAACAGATCAGCCGCCCATCAGCCAGGCATGAACCCAGGCTGGGAAGGCAAATGCAACGGGGCTTGTCAGAGGTGAGGAGCGGCGCATTCCAGGTATCTGCCAGGTACATACCGGGTATTTGCTCGAATAAAGTGTGTCGGTGCAGTAGTATCTCTGCCATCCCTACTAAGCACTTGGTGGGTTTCAAGGTGAGTCTCGCTTCCCTAATTCTGGCTAGCACAGCAGCTACATGCACTAAATGTGAATCCCACGAATTACTAAACACAGCAATGTCATGCAGTTATGCCCGTGCAAACCCCTGTATACCCTCTAGTAAACGATTGACCAGGCATTGGAAGGTAGCCGGACATTCTTCATCCCGAATGGCATCACTAAGAATTTATAGAGGCCACTCGGAGTAATGAATGCTGACTTTTCCCTAGCCTCCTGGGTCAAGGGGATCTGCCAGTACCCTTTACTGAGATCCTGTTACGGATGTGCTCCCCACAAACTGAGCCCGGACTGCGGGGCTGAGGTGGTGAAATATAATCACCGACCTTAGTCCATGCAGACTAATCCGGAGGGCAAAATCCATAGTTAGACAAGCCAGGGTCAGGACTGGAGAAGACAGCGTAGTCGGTGGATGAGCCAGGGTCAGGATTGGAGATATCAGGGTAATCGTAGTCCAAACAGGGAATCGGCAACAGGAAATCAAGTAGGTCCTCCTGCTTCATCGTAATCGCTGCAGAGCGGGAACGGGATCTGTGGGAGTGGCGTACACGGCCCATGTTACTGACCTTAACAAGGGGAAGACTGACCGGAGTGTGCACATGCCAGGCAGCACTGGAAAACCAGTGCTTCAGCACAGAAGTTCAAGCAGGCCTCTGCGAAGGGAGAGAGAGCAGCAGGCCACGGCATCCAAACAATACCTCTGCTGAGGATGAATGCAGCAGGTAGTAAAATCCAGGCAGGCAAATCACAGGCCTCTGTTAAGAGAGGAACAGCAAACCTCCGGGAACAGGAACACAGGCCTCAGCGTAGCAGCAGCAGGCCTGGAGGAAACTGGAATGATTACAACAAACTAGAACAATAACAATAGAGATAAGTCATGAGAGATAACAAGCCAGGAGGCTTGTGGCAAAACTCAGATAACATCCACAAGGGAATTATCCCCGACACTGAATCAGTGCAAAAGCCCAGCATATAAAGGGTGGAGATCCAATCACAGGGAAGAGGTGTGTGAGCATTCCTCCAATGACAGAGCACAGGGCTGAAGTAGCAATGAGAGGCAGCACATTTGCCATTGATTGCCAGAGGAAGCCTTTGAAAACTGCAGAGGTCTTCAAGGCTAGAATCAAAGCCAGGAGCGGATTCCTTACAGTACGTCCCCCCTTTAGGTAGACCTCCAGGCGAACAGGTTCATTCATAGATCTGGGGGACATGGAATTGTTACTAAACTTCCTTAGGTGGAAGGCAGCGTTGAAATCCCACAGTTTGTTGGCATTCCTTACAGTACCCCCCCTCTGGGTGAGAACCCCAGGTGAACAGGGCCATTTATAGGTGTGGGACACATTGAGTTGTTCCTGAAGTGTCTCAGGCGAGAATTAGGTCCAAAATTCAGGCGTACATTGGCGAGTTCCACTAAGGAGAGCGGTGGCACTGCGGTTCTCGGTACATGGGAAATGGGACCAGGGGACTTGGAAATCCAAAGCTGAGAAAGGACAGGAGACTCCGGAATAGGGACATCAGAAAAACAGCAGCCAGGTGTCCAGTGCATAGTAATAGTCCAAGAGTACGGGACACAGGACACTGATTGTCGAACATGAATGACATTTGGGCCTTTGGGGCAGGCAATGGCTTTGGTGGAATCAGCACGTAGGAATATGCGAGACTCTTTAGCTCCCAAGGAATTCCAGGTGGTGGTTAATGAGGGTATTGGGCGGGAAGGTTAACTGCAAGATATTGACGCTGTACTTTTGATACAAAGCCGGGTTGCTATCCCAAGCAATTCGAGAGAGTCGGTAGCAGTGTATACGTAATTCTTGAATGTGGTACTGGCAGTCGAAGAAGGGTCCGCCTCTCTTGGCCCCCAACACTCAGGGAGAATCAAATCTGAAGTCATGGCCTTGACGAAGGGCATATTAAGCATGAAGGGAACAGAAGGTGACCGCATGTCCATACCCATAGTGGACCCATAGGGAACAGGGCGGACACCTCAGGAAAAGCAAGGAGGTCCAGTATGGGTTTCTTTAACGATGGAGGGGGGCTGGCCCAGTAATAAAGGGGTTGCACCCCAGCTGGCCACCCCAACCATCGTAGGGGAGGTGAGGGGTTAACTGTAATAATGATTACATGTGTTTTTATTCCCCTGCCTCAGTGCAAAATGTGTTTCCCCCTGGTTACATGTATTTCTCCCCTTACAGGGTATGCACCAAACACATACACTGGGATCAGGTCAGGAGGGAAAGGGTGAATTGTATTTACATGTTTATGGCCATTTGTTCCCCATCCCGCCTATTTAATCCCCGTTTGCAGCCCATCCCATAGGTCGCCATTGGAGCTCCATGCAAGTCCATGGAGATTTCAAGGGTTTTGGCCTGATATCAAAGAAGAACAGCAGATGGCGTCCGAGAGGATGAGCGGAATTTCTCCATTGAAGTAAATGGCGTAATGTCTTTCAATGGGGATTCCTCGAGTCCACTCTCCAAGAATGAGTTGGCTGCCGGCCAAATCGCAATCTCCGAAAGCGGATACAATTTCAATGAAAGAGCTTTTGATCGCTAAATTGTCGTGGGAACTTGGTCATGACCAAGTTCATTCATATTAAAATTGTAACTCCAGTCCCAGGGCAGGTAGCGGTCCAATTCTTATTGCCCCTAGCTCAGGGGAACCTCCTTACTCGACCCCAACAGGGTCCGACGGGCAATGGCCACGGGAAAGGGTCGGATAGCCATGAGAGTTGCCCCATTGACCGCAATGGTGGAGGAAAACCGCTTGGTTTTAAAACACCAAGTGCGAAAGTGCGAAAACGTAAAACCATATCTCCGGTTCAGTAAACACTAGAGGGCTGGGATTTAGCCACCATGCAGTCACTGCTCCAGCATGATTGCATGGCAATTTCCAGCCTTCTCCGATCAACCGCACGGATTATGGGTAACTGTTTAAAATGTGGTTCTGCCATTGACTCCAATGGCGGAGAAATGCAATAGGTTTAACATGTGGTGGTAAAGTGATATATTGTTATCTCCGGTTCGGTGGGTCTCAGCGAGCTGAAATTTGGCCACCATGTAGAATCCCCTCCGGCATGAGGGTATGGCAATTTGTAGCCCGCTCGGCCCAACCGAACGGAATATTTTTATGTATATAAAACATTGTGAACTCACTGTATTTTATGCCTAGTGTAAAGCCCGTGAAAACTACTGGCCTATACAGTATGTTATGGTCAGGGGGCAACGCTCTACGGATTTCTGAATAAAGAAAATGTATTGTGCCACACAAAGGCCACTGATCAAAGTCTCATCCCCCCAGTTTGTAAATACAGGGTGGAGAGAAAGCAGGACATGGCATTTCATATGAAGTGCTATAATTCACACCTTTAGTCAGGTTTCCCCGGCCCAGATCCCCATCTGGCAAACTTAGTGATGCCAACTATTTTGAGTGGGGTTAGGAAAATGGGAGCCTATCTAAGGGATTGTGCGCATGTGCCAGCTACCTGGGGGCAGGTACCAAAGTGCTTCCCGCGTTAACTGGCAAAAGGTAAATAGGGTACAGATAATTATTAACCAATACCTAAGATCCAATGTTAAGGTAAAGAGCTCAAATGACATAAAAATGATGGTAAGCTCTATGCCCAGTGTTCTTCGTTATTTCATCTGAATGATATCTGATGCCTGATGAATTGCTAATCTGAATCCTGATTACTTTATTGTCCCATCCCCACGTAAGTGTATGTAGCCCTTTTTCTGACACTCTAAAGAGACTACGGGTAACTGCACGCACCTGCGGCTCCAGGAGATCTGAGCCTCCGCTAGCTGGGAGCCTGGGGTAACACTTATTAGCGCAGCCCTCCACTTACCCAGGATCCCCATGATGTGAGATTCCCCTGGGCAAAAAACATATACACACACATATATGATGCAACCAGTTTTACTGTAACGCAACAGTACCTTATAACTCTATCATATTAACCGTGGTAATAACACATAACATATAACGCAGTATAACCTTAACTCAGCTAAGTGGTAATGTGCTTATAATGTGAGTGGCTCGGCCACGCTCTTAATGAGTATTGTTCTGTACAGTAGTTGCTCAGCCACGCTCTTAATGAGTACTGCACCGACACACTTTATTCGAGCAAATACCCAGTATGTACCTGGCAGATACCTGGAATGCGCCGCTCCTCACCTCTGACAAGCCCCGTTGCGTTTGCCTTCCCAGCCTGGGTTCATGCCTGGCTGACGGGCGGCTGATCTGTTAAATGATAATGATTAGGATTTAATAGGCTGCAATGCTTCGCGCGTCTACCAGATGGCATAAATTCATGAATTGTAATGCAGTATATATATATATACTGTGCAGTATTGCAGCCAGCGGGAATAAAATGCTTCAATCCCTGCCTGGAAAATACCTCAATGCACTCGGGCATAAAACAGTCACAAACCTCAATACACCCGGGTATACCCGAATTCGTGGGACTAGCCGAACTCGAATAAAGTGTGTCGCCAGTGTATGTCCTTGTCCCGTCACCGCGTGCCCCACACACCGTGTCCTTGCACTAGTAGAAAGAATAACTCAGTGTATTAGGCCTTTGGTCACTAACTAGTGTCCTCAAAGAGTTACTCCTAAGGCGGGATCAGCGCCTGTTGACCGGTGTTGGTGCACGTAACGTAAATACCTTCCGGTCACGGCGGTGACCGGTAATACTTCGAAAAGGATCAGCCGAATCCTTGCTTGTCTTTGATATCCCAGTGCAGCTGTCTGGTCCCAAACAGCTCACCAGCAAACCTGCTCCGCACGCTTGTCCCTAACTGTCTACACAGTAAGGTGACTGATCGCTACCACTATGGGCGTCCCTGCAGCACAGCAACCTACTGTGGCTCAGGGGTTTTTCCTAAGGGCCTGCGGGGTAAAGCTAGCCTATGCAGGTGGGTCACAGACCCCCTGCACACATACACCCTCCTCCTTTACCTTCCGGATCCCCTCTGACTAGCGTGGTCTCTCCCCCACGCTTCCCTTTCCTCCTCCCGTAATCATAGCCTTCTGATTGGCTCCTGAAGTCAGGTGACTGCCCAGTAGCTCATGGGAGTTGTAGTTCCTCAATGGAGCCTTTCTCTTACAGGCCCGTCTTTCGCGCGCTTCTATTGCGCATGCGCGACCTTCCTACTCTCTCAGTGCCCTCTGCAAGATTGCGCAACAACATGGCGGCACCCTACCACATCCCTACATTCTCACCCTTGCAGAATCCAACGACCCCACTTGGGTCAACTCACATAACTATACACAGAACGTTATATAATAAAAATGATACAATATACGTGATCTTACACATTTCATCTAGATCAGATTGCACATTTCAGTGAACATTGCAGCAACAGAATGCACTCGGCTGCGAGCCCACAGCTGAGCCTCATAATGGGGTGCCCCGAATCTATCATAAGCCATCCTCATTGGAGGTTGACCAGCTCTTTGGCTTCGGTGAAGTTGCTCTTCAGCTAACTCCTCGGGAGAGTAGTAAGCCTCGTATGGCATTTCCAAATCTGCCCTTGAGGGGCCTGATAGGTCTACAAAGTCTTTTTGGGGCACAAAGCACGGGCTCTGCAGGTCTAGTGGCTGGCTCATGGGAGTCAGCGTATCTGTCGTTGGACCAAGGGGCTCTTTACCCGTAGCTCCTTCGGGAGATGCCCCCGCAGCCAGAAGGCAACTTTGAGAGGTTCCCTCCATAGGATTCTCAGAGGTGGCATTTATTACAGTCTATAGGCCATCCTCTGTACTTTCAGTTTCTCCATCAATTGAAATAGTTGGTACCTCCTCTTCGTCATCCCCTACTTGAGGTATGGGGAGCAGGTGATTCCTATGCCACACCTTTACCCGGCCTTCGGAGTCCTTGATGAGGTATACCGGGAGGCCAGGCATCTGTGATTCGACCTCATACACCTCATCTCTCCACCGATCGGCCAGTTTGTGCTTTCCGGGAATACCTAAGTTACGGAGGAGAACAGCATCCTCCGGGCGGATCTCCTTATGTCGCACCTTGTAGTCATAGTGCCTTTTGTTACCCGCATTTAATTGCGCCGCCGCCTTTTCAGCCAATTTATAGGCCTGCTGCAGACTGTCTTGTAACCTCTGTACATAACGGAAATGCGTTCTGTTAGATACCCCATCGGTAGATATCCGCAGCCGCACATCTACAGGTAGTCGAGCTTCCCTCCCAAACATCAAGAAGTACAGAGTATACCCTGTAGACTCGTGTCGAGTGCAGTTATAGGCATGCACCAACGTTTCCACATGCTTGCTCCACTCCATCTTCTGAGAGCCTTTTAATGTCCCCAGCATGTCCAGCAGTGTTTGGTTGAACCATTCGGGCATAGCATCCCCTTCTGGGTGGTAAGGTGTAGTCCGTGACTTAGCTATGTTTAACAACTTCAACAGTTCTCTAATGAGACTACTCTCGAAATCCCTGTCTTGATCAGAGTGGAGACGGTTCGGTAATCCAAATGAATGAAGTTTCTCTCCCACAACACTCTAGCTACTGTCACCGCCCATTGATCTTTGGTGGGGAACGCTTGGGCATATCTTGTATAGTAGTCTGTAATCACTAGTACGTTACCGATGCCCCGGGTGTCTGGCTTGATACACATGAAATCCATGCACACCAAATCCATAGGACCAGAACTTTTCAGATGGGCCATGGGTGCCGCCCGTGTGGGGAGTGTTTTCCTCTGTATACAGCGGGTACACCTTCGGCAATGCATTTCTACTGATTCTCTCATTCTTGGCCAATAGAACCGGTCCCGCAGTAACCCAAACGTCTTGTCAACGCCCAGATGGCCATGATCATCGTGAAGGGCTCGGAGGACCATATTTCTCAGACTTTCAGGCAAGAATAGTTGTCGCTGGTCGGGGTGATGAACCGGTACAATAGGCAATTGTCCAGTTTGAACTTCCCGAACTCATTCAGCAATAGTTTCACCAGTTCTCTGGGGGCTTGCTTAAGAAAAGAGGGGTTCTCTTCCTGCAGCGCTTGGTGAGATAGTTCCACCACTGGGTCTTGAATCTGGTGTTGCACCAATTCTTTCCAGGAAATGATTTTATCTTCTGTAATGTTCATTCCTTCCTGACCTCGGTAGGCCCGGGGAAGGGCTCAGGACTGACACCCTAATGAGTCAGCTACTCTTAGCTCTGAGAATGCCACCTGGACATTGACCACTGCTGCTAGTGAACATAGAGCATGTATACCAGGCCCCGGAATTTCCTCCCATACCTCCTCTTCTGTGGTGGGTTGAAGCCCCGGCCTTCGTGACAGAGCATCGGCCCCTATGTTAGTGGGCCCTGGTTTATACTTAAGGTTGAACCGATAGTTGGCCAGCGCCGCCAGCCACCAGTGACCTGTCGCTTCCAATTTGGCGGACGTGTTGATGTAAGTCATTGGGTTATTATCTATTCTGACTTCAAACTGTATGCCATACAAGAAATTTTGTAGCTTATCCACTACAGCCCATTTGAGAGCTAGAAACTCCAACTTGTGGACAGGATAGTTCTGTTCGCTCGGAGTCAAGCTTCGACTCGCATACGCCACTGGGCGGAGCCCTGTGTCATTTTTCTGGTGCAACACTGCTCCCAGGCCAATGAAGCTGGCATCCACGTGTAGAACGTATTCTCGGTCGGGGTCGGCATAGGCCAGCACTGGGGCCTGCGTTAGACTGGTTTTCAATTTCACGAACGCTTGCTCACAAGCAGAGGTCCATTTCTCTCCAAATGGAGTTTGCGCTGTGGCGGTTTTCCTGCCGGTGTCCTCAGGGCAGATTTTTAAGAGATTATTCAGGAGTTTAGCTTTGCTTGAGTAGCCCTCCAAGAATCGCCGGTAGTAACCGCAGAACCCCAGGAAGGATCAAAGTTCTTGGACGTTGTTAGGCCTGGGCCAATTCACCACTGCCTGTATCTTCCCTGGGTCAGTGGACATCCCTTCAGCTGATACAACGTGACCCACGTATGTCACAGACATGCGGCAGAATTTGCACTTATCCAGGGACAGTTTAAGCCCCTCCTTTTGAAGCCAATCCAGCACTTTCATCAGCCGCTCCTCATGCTCCTCTAGCGTCTTCCCGAACACTATAATGTCGTCCAGGTACCCTAAGCATTCTTGCGGGTTCAGGTCTCCCAGGGTCTTTTCCATTAGCCTCTGAAAGGTGGCAGGAGCCCCGCATATCCCTTGCGGCATACGGGTGAACTGGTAGAACCCTAGCAGGCAGATGAAGGCCGTTCTCTCCTGATCTTCCAAATCCATGGGCACTTGATAATATCCCGACCTCAAATCTAGTACACTGAACCATTTACTTCCCGTCAAGGCGTTCAAGAGGTCCTCGATGCGTGGGAGGTTATACTGATCAGGTACCGTACGATTGTTCAAGGTCCTATAGTCCACGCAGAGATGTACGGTCCCATTCTTTTTGCGGACCACCACGATGGGTGAGGCATAGGGACTGCATGATCCTTGAACGATACCATCTTCCTCCATTTTGGCTAGTAATCTCCTCACCTCTTCCACGTCTCGGGGTGCTATGTGGTGAGATTGCTCCCAGAACGGAGCGGGGTCGCTCAATCGAATGGTGTGGCGGGCGCTGCGGCTGCACCCTACATCCATATCACTCACGGAGAACACCCCCCGTCGTTCTTTCAGTTTGGTCTGCAGTCTTCCTCTCCAGCCCTCCATCAAGCAAGGGCGAGTCTCCGACGTCAAATGCCAACCTTGGGATCGCGGCATGTACGGTGGCTACCGAGCGCTCACCTACAGTATTCTCCTCCGGGGTTACTGGATAGATTCGACCCAATGGTTGCCGGCGGTCAATGCACATGGTGTAGGGAGAAAGGTTCCGTACGTACACCTGGGTTCGAGCCGGAATTTTTCCCGGCCACTTCTTTATCGAGGCCAATACTTTGTAGCCTAGCCGCTGGTCATTGCGGGTCGAGCTTTCTAAGGAGAACAGTTGATCCTGCGGACGTCGGGCGGGATAATGACAGGCGGCGACTCTCATTCTTCCTTCCCGGGTGGAATCTCGGTTGGCTATACAGCATCCCATGCTCCTCTTCGGTCACAATCTTACCGCAAACCTCTCGTAGCACCGGACAAGTAGCGAGAGCCAGCAAAGGTGATTCGCCCGCTTCTTGCAGATACATGCGGAGCACAGCTTGTACAATGTCTGTGTTGGTCCCCATGATTATCGGGGCGCTGGGATGATCCTGGGGTTACGGACATACTAAGGCCTCCACCTCCATGGGATGATGTTTGCCGGTGATCAATTGGGAAATGTCCAGGTGTACCTTTACCACCACGTCAATAGGATAGCCTTCATGACTCAACCTTCTCAATCGCAAGGAGTCAGCAGATAGTAGCGGCAGCCGGTGTAAGTGTTGATCATAGAATGGCCGATACACGATGGTCACCTGGGATCCAGTATCCATCAGCGCCGAGGCGTAGATGCCTTCAATCACCACCTTGACGATAGCCACTGGCCCGATTCGACTACTCGTTGAGGACGGGGCCGCTGCTTCGCTGGCCTGCGGGGTACACAGCATAGACTTGGCTGGTCTGGACACCGTTTTCCGCAGGTAAGGGCAGCGCGGTCGAACATGCCCCATTTTACCGCAAGCATAGCACTGGAGATGACTTTGGTAGGCGTTGTCTCAGAATGTTGGTGATGCTCGCCCCGACGCGGAGCTCTCCCTGGTGGCCGCAGACCCTTCAGGGTCCTCCTTTTTTGAATTCGCATCCCCGGGTGCCTCAGTATAGGCGCCCGACTTCTTGCTGTCTTTAGCCGCAACCACCGTTTTCTTTCCCGGGGTCAGCTAACGCCCCAGCAGCACAGTCTCATGTGCCTGGACTCGTTCCATCAGGTCGTCGAAAGCCAGGGCTTGCCCTGGCATTAGGCAGCCGCTGACGCGTACTGACACCAGGTGCAAGGGGAGGAGTTCCCCAGTAGCTGGGTGGTGCGTAGTCCGTCGGCATCCACCTTCTGCACCACCCCCTTCCTCACCAGGGTCCACAGGTCCAGATGCAGCCGCCGCAGGAAGTCAGACACCATCTCTCCTTCTTTCTGGGCCAGTTCGTGGAACCTGGTCATCAGCGCAAACGTATCCACAGGAACCCTATACACTTTGGTAATGGAGTAGATGATGCCTGCCGCATCAGCATCCGGATGGTCGTCCCGATAGCAGCGCACCATGTGGGATGCTGGGGGTCGCAGGCACTCAATTATGCGCTGCCTCCGGATGGCATCGGTACATGACCATTCAGGCAGTACCTGTTCCATGTGATCCAGCCATTCCTCGAATCCGACTTCACCCAGCGGAGTGGGTTTGTCACCAGAAAAGGCCTTCAGCTTTCGGTATTGGAGGGACTGCGTAGTGTGGTGAATGGCTTCTGCAAGCACAGGGATGGAGGTGTTATCCAACAGGCTACCTCCAGCAGGGGAATAGATGTCTAGTCTCGACAGGCTGGTTCTGCTCAGTGCTGGCCTAACGGTCGAGGGGGTGAAGGACGTGCCTAGGCCCATTGCAGCGGGTCATCGTGGGGTCAAACCGGTCTCTGGAGTACGGACAGGGGTGGTCGTGTCAGCATTTAATGGACCCGGGTAGCCCCTCTGTGGTGTGGACGCAGCCAGGGGTTTGACGGAACCCACCTGTACTAACGGGCATTGGATGCCGGGTAGAAGTAGTACTGCAGGCAGTGCTTTGGGGCATATATTCCGGTCGGTGACAAATACAGTACCGACACACTTTATTGAAGTGTGTTCGGTACCGCAAGCCGGGAAATCTCCCGGCTTGCTAGTGGCCGCCCCTCGGCGTGCAGATCCATCGGGAGCGTGCGCCCCCTGCACGCGTGTCCAGGGGCTCCCCGAGGGAGCCCTGGTGTCCCGCGATCGCGGGACAGCGGCAGGGGGTTCCGGGGGACCCGGCGGACCCGGCAGCGGTAGGGAGAGTGCCCCGATCGGAGGGCGCTCTTCCGCTGCTTCGGCGCGCGCCCGTCACTCTCGGGCGCGCGCCAGGCTACAGCTGCGGCAGAGAACGGGCAAATGCTCGAATAAACTCTGCCGCAGCAGTAGTATCTTACGCCAGTTATGTTCCACATCATAGTAGTGATCTTGCACTCGGGCGGTGTCCTGGAGCGGGAGTCTCTTGATTTGGTCAGTCACCGTGCCCAGGGAGAGGGTGGTGGGCACGTGCCCCAGGCCGAAGGCACGTGTCAGGGGGATTTCATGTCGTTGGGCCCACTTGCGCACCTCAGGCTGCGAGGGCACAAACATGGTGGAAGAAAAATGGTCACACAGTAGTAATAAAAATATATAGGGCACCCCAGGTCTGAGATCTCAGCAGCGCCTCCAAATATTGCCCTTTTTCTGACACTCTAAAGAGACTACGGGAAACTGCACGCACCTGCGGCTCCAGGAGATCTGAGCCTCCGCTAGCTGGGAGCCTGGGGTAACACTTATTAGCGCAGCGCCTCCACTTACCTAGGATTCCCGTGATGTGAGATTCCCCTGGGCAAGAAACATATACACACACATATATGATGCAACCAGTTTTACTGTAATGCAACAGTACCTTATAACTCTATCATATTAACCGTGGTAATAACACATAACATATAAAGCAGTATAACCTTAACTCAGCTAAGTGGTAATGTCCTTATAACGTGAGTGGCTCGGCCACGCTCTTAATGAGTATTGTCCTGTACAGTAGCGGCTCAGCCACGCTCTTAATGGCACTTCCATTGCGCATGCGCGACCTTCCCACTCTCTCAGTGCCCTCTGCAAGATTGCGCAACAACGTGGCGGCGCCCTGTACCAATGGCCGCCGCGGAACCTGCCACACTCCCACCGAACACACATATGAGGTTCCTTCCACATCCCTACATGTATATATTCCATTTTGTTATTTGTCCAATCTTGTGTATTCACCTTCTTTGAAGGAATAAACTTTCTTTATCATATCACAGTCGCATTCAATTCAGCCCAGTTATTTGGTGTATAATATAACCCTGTAAGCTATCGTGACAGGCTTATAATAAACTGGTGGCAGCGAATGGGATTGAATTGAATCTGTGCTACTTTTTACTGCGGGACGTTGTAACACAGCGGGAACTCGGGTAAAGTGTGAGTTCCTAAGGCTACTGATATTGGACATACTGTTGTACAACATATAACAGGGGATATTTCACCACCTCATTGTTCTAACCTACTCGCAAGAAGCATCTAAGTATGAGCGAGGGTGCCGGTTCATCTTCTGTCCGGACCCGGGCACAGCTGAGAGAAAGGTGTATCGAGTACGGGCTGCCCACAGAGGGCAGGGATATGGAACAGATGGAGGAGGCGATCAGAGCGCACGAGACCCGGCTGACTGAGCCAAGAACCACAGCATCAGCGGCCGTACATCAACCGCCCGGAGAGCAGGGAATGGACCCAGCTCTGGGACAGCAGAGACTTGGGGAGGGAGCGGGTGAACTCCGCGACCACGGGAGTAATGCAGCAGGAGGCGCTTTGGCCGTTGCTGCGACCAGTCTGTTTACCCCTGAAATGATGGCACTGATTACTACGTGGGGAGATAGAGGGACCGCGGAGGAGCGACTGCAGTTCTTGACTCTGGCGGTAAACCGACCCGCTTACCTCCTCCCTGCACACGGGGATCGGAATGCTCCCCAGCTGAACATCACAGCTTCTCCAAGTTTGAGGAGGGTGCCGACCAGATCGACAGCTTCTTAAGGAACTTTGAGATGCAGAGTCGGCGGTACAAGGTACCTCCACAGGAACGGGTCATGAGACTTGACCCCTTGCTGTCCAGTCTGGCCAAACAGACCCTGATAGCTATTCCGGATGAGCGCAGTGATTACTATGATCATTTGAAAGAACTGTTGCTGGTCCAATATGCCCTCACTCCAGAGGCTTACCGTGGCAAGTTCTGGACGGAGGAGAAACAACCTCTGGAGTCCTTTGTGACCTTTGGTGCCCGCATGGCATTGCACAGGACCCGATGGCTGGAGGGGTGTGGGGCTAAGACCTATCAGGTTCTGCTGGACCTGGTGTTTCAAGAACAGCTTCTGAAACAGTGCCCTCCGGCAGTGAGAGCTTTGGTGTTCGACATAAACCCCAAGACTCACCAGGAGGCAGCAAGGCACGCGGATGACTACATTATGAGCCGAGCCCTGATCAACACCAAGGCAGCAACCAAAGCGACGGCGTCCCCACCAAGGGGGTCCGCACCACTCCCCAGTGGACTACGAAGCCGCCTGCGGGCTCCAGTCCACCCAAGACGGGAGAGCTCCGGCATGAGCGGAGGTGCTACAACTGTAACCGCACCGGTCACATAAAGCCGGACTGTCCGGAGCCTCTGCGTTCCAGCAGACCCCATCAGGGGCAACGCACCCCAGCTGAGAGGCCGGTAGCCCGAGTATGGATGGCCTCCACCAAGGATCCCAGCCCAGTCATTGAAACAACCCCCAGCGTGACGTCCCATGGAGAGCCTGTCCTTGTTTCCTCGGTGCCCACAGCCAGGAGTGGCGGACATCCTGGTGCACCAGCGGAGCTGTGGCAGAAGGATGGCCAGAGCAGACACCTCACGATAGTCACAGTCGGTGACCGGCAAGCAGTTGGCTTGCTGGATTCAGGGGCTGCGGTAACCCTGCTACGACCTGATATGTACGACTAGAGGAATTGCTCCTGGGACCCGGGATGCAGATCACAGTGGCGGACGGAGAGCCACGGTTCCTGCAAATTGCCTGAATCTTTTTGTATTGGAGGAGGGACAGGGTGTGTGGGAGGTGGGGTTTTTACCTGGTTTGGATGTGGAGGTGCTCCTCTGCAACAATCTGGGTCCGATGACCTGCACCTAAGATCGGGTACCAAGACCCGATGCTGTTGCGGCAATCACCCGGAGCCAAGTGGCGGTGATGCCGGCGGAGGCGGCTCCAGATCCCCCTGCAATCGGGACCAACGTTCGCAGAGGTCTCTGAGGAGACTGGTGAGATAAGCCAGACTCAGTCGCAGACCGACTTATTATTTCCCCTTACAGTACCCCGTTTCCCCGACATAGACATGACCGGGGGTTGCCAGAATTAGGGAGGCAGTGAAATCAGACCCCAACCTGGCCGGTATGAGACTTCGGGCATCAGAGTCTCAGGTGGGGGAGGGCGCTGATCACTGCCTATGGCACCGGGGACTCCTGTATAGAGAAGCGGGGATCCCGGAGGTAGAGGAGGGGTTGACCGGTATGCGACAGTTAGTAGTGCCCCAGGGATACAGACAAGCAACTGTTGCAGGTAGCCCAATCTATTCGGTTAGCGTGACATCAGGGGGTCACTAAGTTGAGAGCCCGGCTATTGCAGCATTTCTACTGGCCGGGGGCGTCCCGGGATGTGGGCACTTTTTGCCGCTCCTGTGACGCCTGCCAGCGGGTAGGTAAGGCGGGCAACCCTGTGAAGGCACCCCTGAACCCACTAATGGTAATAGGGGAACCCTTCCAGAAGGTAGCCATGGAGTTTGTGGGGTCCCTTATGATTCCTAGTATGTCAGAGAAGCGCTACATCCTCACGGTGGTGGATTTTGCCACCCGGTACCCTGAGGCAGTAGCGCTTGGCACCATTGATGCCAGGATAGTAGCGGCGGTGCTACTGAACATTTTTGCTAGTGTAGGTTCCCTAGTGAGATCCTAACCGATCAAGGGTCGCAGTTCATGCGTGAACTGTTACAGTGTCTCTGGGATGCCTGCGGTGTACAGCACCGGTGCACTACCCCTTACCATCCCCAGAAAAAACGGATTATGTGAGAGGTTTAACGGTACCCTGAAGCAAATGCTTCGAACCTTTATAGAGGCGGAGGGGAAAGACTGGGAGATTCACCGGCAGCACTTGCTGTTTGCCTACCGAGCGGTACCACAGGAATCTACTGGCTTTTATCCCTTTCAGCTGCTATATGGCCGAAGGGTACGGGGACCAGTATGTAGTAGATCTCCGAGACCGGTTAGAGATGCTAATGGGGGTGGCCGAGGACCATCTCAGGGCCGCTCAGACCAAGCAAAAGCAATGGTACGACCGGAATGCCCATAGCAGAGAATTCATCCCAGGTCAGCAGGTGCTTGTTCTCAAACTCACTCGGGAGAAAAAAACTGATGCAGCCTGGTCGGAACCGTATCCTGTTCTCTGAAATATGAATGAGTTAAAATATGTTGTACAGGTAGAACCAGACAGAAATAAGACCTACCACATTAATATGTTAAAGGAATACAGAGCTCCGAGTATGGGAGTGGTGATGGCCATTTGTAGCCCACCTCTGGAAGATCCGGTGAGCAATGCTCTGCCCGATCTCCTAGGGGAGGCAAGGCAGGGAAGTACTGTAGAGCAGATGGAGATAGGGGGTCAGTTAAGTGTTAGGCAGAAGTTAGAGGCCGGGGACATGCTAGAAAAGTATAGGGCTCTATTCACTGACATGCCAGGGAAAACACACATCACAGATCACCCAGTGCTCCCAGGGGACCTGCGACCTCTGCATAAGCACGCTTACAGAGTGTCAGCGGAGGTCAAGACTAGTATAGATAGGGAGATAGAGGAGATGCTTACCCTAGGGGTAATTGCCCCATCCCAGAGTCCTTGGGCTAGTCCGGTAGTCCTATTTCCTAAGAAGGACAAGACCACATGGTTTTGTGTGGACTACCGGTTGCTCAACGCTGGGACGGTCTCAGATGCTTATCCCATGCCCCGCATTGATGAGTTATTAGATGAACTCGCGGGGGCAAAGTATCTGACCACCATGGATCTGAGCAAAGGGTATTGGCAGATTCCACTGACCCTGGAGGTTAGGGAGAAGTCAGCATTCAGTGGTTAATAAAAACAGTGTTCTGATTTCTAAAAAGTGCGGACTACGGGGGAGCACTAGTTCTTCAGAAATATGAACAATATAGGACAGAAGCTTATAGACAATTAGCTGATACTAATTGTTATATAAAACTTACACATGATCCTACGAGTATATATCAGGCAGAGATAGAACAAATTTTATTGTTGGGCTTAGGGAACACATGGCTCACAGAAAAGGAGAAAGAATTTCTAACAATGGAGCACCCACGTCATCCAGTGTTGTATCTGTTACCCAAGATACATAAGAGTCTGCACAACCCCCCGGTAGGCCGATTACATCAGCTACTAACTCCATCAATCAACCACTGTCTATGTTTGTAGATACATTTTTACAACCACTAGCTGTAGAAGGAAGATCATACATTAGGGACAAGTTTGATTTCTTGAATAAAATCAGGTCAATAAATTTTAATGATAGAGAAATATTACTGGTGACCATGGATGTCACCAGTCTCTACACGATCATCCCACACACAGATGGTTTAAATGTGGTCAGAGAGAAACTAGAGGTAAGCCACACAACAGGTCCACCAGCTGATTACATCTTGCTCCTGTAATACTTTATTTTACATAAGAATTATTTTAAGTTTGAGACAAATTTCTACTTGCAGACGACAGGTACCGCAATGGGGAGCAATGTAGCACCATCTTATGTGAATCTGTACATGTCCCATTTCGAGGAACAACATGGTACATAATATTTTGAGAAGATGCTCTTTTATTGTCGCTATATAGATGACCTCTTCATCATCTGGGAGGGGACTGAAAATGAACTAATTGAGTTCTTTACATACCTGGCGGTACTGCCTACGCCAGTTAAGTTTACAAAAAATTGGAGCAATTCCCAGATATCATACCTAGATGTGTTGATTACGTATGATGGGTATGAATTACATACAGATTTATTTAGGAAACCCACAGATAGGAATTCCACACTACATGGCTCCAGTTTTCATCCAGAATCTTTAAAGAGAATGTTACCATATTCTCAAAAGATAAGCGCAGGTAGAATTGTTGACAGACCTCTCCAGCTAGATAGAACCATAAAATAAATAAAAACAAGGTTCATAGATCGTGGACATAAAACTTCCATAGTGGAAAAATCTTTAAGTAAAGAACCACCAGAAGTGAACACACAAGTGGAGAGGGAAAAAATGACTTTTGTCAGTAAATACACCACAGCGAGTAGATTTATATCAAACAAACTATCCAAAAACACTGGAAAATTCTACAAACAGACCCCACATTAGGTCAAATTTGCAAAGAAACACCAAGATTTGCCTACCAAAGAGGTGAAAACCTCAAGGATATTCTCATCAAAGCAGACAAAAAAACATTATGTAGGTTCGCATTTCCTCAGTGATCCAAAACCAGGCTGTTCTAAATGTTTTAATTGTTCAGTGTGTAACAGTCTAATGACAGGTAATGTGTTTTGTCACCCAAGAAGTGGTGCCAAATTTAAAATCAATAAACGCATTACCTGCACAACTGCACATGTTGTGTATATCATTAAATGTCCCTGCGGTCTTTTATATGTAGGAAAAACGAACAGGAGTCTGAAGACTAGATTTATTGAGCACAAAAGCAGAATAAACAATAAATCAGAAAACACTGTTTTTATTAACCACTGCACAGACTGCAAACATTCAGTCTCATCCCTTCGTTTAATGGGTATTGAGCATGTAAAAAGAAAAACAACAGGTTCTGACATTGATACACTTTTATTGCAGCGAGAGACATATTGGACTTATACTTTGGATACAGTTCACCCAAAGGGTTTAAATGACTACATATCATTTAACTGTTTTCTTGATAGGAGATAAGGCTCTTTTACAGTTGCATGGCTTCTGTTGTTGTTGTTGTTACCCTTTGTGAGTAAGTATCCAGACAGATTGACAAGCATTCTAAAGTTTTTAATATTTTTTGGCACTGATCACTTTTTCACTGTTTTTCCCTTAGGATAAGTCACCCCTGATCATTATGACATTCTTTTCATGCATATTAAGATCAGAATAAGCAACCACAAAAATACATTGATGGATACCAGAGAAGAGGTTTGTGTTCCTTAAATAAAAGGAGAGCTGAAGGAAAGGATGACTTCAGAGGAGTCAAGGCAACGAAGGACGCAGGATTACTACCCAAGCCGCAATGTAGTGAGGAGGGAAGGCTTGCAAGCTCATAAGAGGTATGAGCAGCCCCCGAAACATCGCAATAAGATGAGGACCAATCCTGAAGTGCCGGATGACACCAGACCCGACCGTAATACGGAAGAAGATGGCGCTGGAATGCAAGCGGTGGCGACGCATGCGCAGAAAAGAATAGAGACGAAAGAGTCCAACAAAGAAGGAGAAAGGCGTCACCTAAACGCAACAGCAGAAAGAGGCTCTCAGGAACTATTGTGGTAAAAGCATGATGATTGGACTGATCAGGGGAGATCAGCGGCAGATTGGGGTCAGCTGGGTTGATTTTTCACTTGTTTTCACCTGTTGTATTGTCTTTGGTTGAGGGTATATATACTAGGTTTATCCTCAGTTGGTTCATGCCTAGTCACTTGAGAAAGACCTATTGGTCGAAACTTTGTGTGGCACAATATATTTTCTTTATTCAGAAATCCGTAGATCGTTGGATCCTTCTTTCCTGAGTATTACCTTGGAATATACCTGACAGGTACCTCCTTGAACCAGCAGCACCGGTAAACTGTATGTATTTATCTTTTCATTGTGGAGTGCAGCACACCCCTTTTAAATCAAAGGTCAGGGGCGACAGTATGTCTACACAAAGCCACTGATCACAGGCTCATCCCCCCCGTTTGTATATACAGGGTGGAGAGAAAGCAGGACATGGCCTTTCACATGAAGTGCTATAATTCACACCTTTAGTCAGGTTTCCCCAGCCCAGATCCCCATCTGGCAGACTTAGTGAAGCCAACTCTTTTGAGTGGAGTTAGGAAAATGGAGCCTGACTAAGGGATTGTGCGCATGTGCCAGCTACCTGGGGGCAGGTACCAAAGTGATTCCCACGTTAGCTGCAAAAGGTAATAGGGTACAGATAATTGTTAACCAATACCTGAGACACAATGTTAAGGTATAGAGCCCAAATGACATAACAACGATGTTAAACTCTATGCCCAGTGTACTTTGTTATTTCATCTGAATGATACCTGATGACTGATGAATTGCTAATCTGAATCCTGATTACTTCATTGTCCCATTCTGTATCATTACAGTAAAACTTGTACTTTTGTTTTTCCTCAGAAAAGAAAACTTTGCCATCTCATGCGGAAAACGGCAAATGGAGGGATTTCGATGGATAATATCGCTTTGTGTTACAATTGCTGAATCGGATTTAAAAAACCACGTACCAGAGTCAACAGTTTGGCCGTTGTTATTGATTAGGATAGAATACTGTAACTGAGAGCTTCATAGAAAACCTGAAACAGTATGCTGTTGTTTCAAGACCGTATACAATACTTTTTTATATATATACTGTATAATAAACCCGAAAAATAAAAAGTATGCATTTATTCTACATGTATTCCAGTATATATGTATATTCTATACCCATCCAGCATGTATTGTTTTAATACTCTTGTGATGTACTGAGCATGCCTACAGTATACAGTATAGTACTGTACAGTATGCCTATTTTGTTACAGTATAAAAGGATACAATGGAATAATTTAAAACAAATCAATTTTCTTTTATTGGTGGAGTAAGTACAATAACATTTTTTTACAAATACAATTTAAAAACATTTAAAGTGTACAGCAATTCAAAACATTTACAGGTGTATGGTGTACTGCTAGTAAAAAACATTTATGTACAGAAAGTCAAAACATTTACAGGTGTATGGTGTACTGCTGGTAAAAACATTTATGTACAGAAAGTCAAAACATTTACAGTAGGATGGTGTACAGTACAGTAAGTCAGGCCTGCACAACTCCCTCGAGGACTGGAGTTGTGCAGGTCTTGTGTAAGTAAAAACATTTCTTTATTAATAAAATTTAAAACATGCAACATCTCCTTTATTAAAGTACAGACAGTCAAAACATTTACAGCACAACAGTATGGTGTTAGTAAAAACATTTCTTTATTAATAAAATTTAAAACAAGCAACAAGTCAAAAAATAAACAACATTTGAACAGTCACGCAAATTCGATCCACACCAGATGTCCTTCCAGGGCCGATGCCTGGTATGAAGCTAAATGCCACTAATGGCGTCTCTCACGATTTTCATTACAGGATCTGTAATTGAAAAATAGCGCCGCAATTCTTCCACAATAGTCCTTCTTAAATTTTCAGGAAGCGCCCTTTTTTCGCGATTTCCTTCGTAGTTTACATTGTTGGCCCACCTGCAGTACACCAAGTAGGACATGTGGTGCTTGAAAATTAACATGGCATACTTCTGGGGTAAACCAGCACTCATCACCCTATACTTCTCCCTGAGTGGATTGGGCAGCACGCGCAGGATAATGTTGGGCACCGTATCGATGCAAGCGTATTTGGGTTGGATTCTGGGAGCGGGTCTTCTTCTGGGAGCGGGTGTGCTTGTGGCGGTGGGTGAGGGTAGGTTGTCTGGGAGGATGCATTCCTCCTGTCTTGGTCGCCGTGTTGTCTCCTGGCGTGGTCTTGACGGGGTTGTCATGTCATCTTCGTCAACGTGGTGATGGAAGGCGGTCGAAGGTCCCATTCATCCCATCCATGCCATCCTCCTGCTCTGGCGTCGGAGATACAGGGGCATGAATTCCGAACAAATTATGTATCCCCGCTAAGTCAGCCTCTATCTTCTCCATCCGTTGATCCATCTTCTCCATCCGTTGATCCATCTTCTCCATCTGTTGATCCATCTTCTCCATCCGTTTATCCATATTTAGCATGGTCTCTAAAAGAAGATCTATCTTTACCAGCATAGCAGAGTTCCCGGGGATATCGACACTTAACCCATTCAGCATGTGGTCTAACGAGCTGGATGTTGTGCATGGGGTGCTGTGGACATCTGGGTGGATGGGTGCTACGGAGGATGAGATGGGGGTTTCCTGGAGAGAAGCAGCAGCGTCGTGGACGAGTAGTGGAGAAAATGGGCTGTGGATTTCCAGGAGAGTAGCGGCAGAGTCGTCGAAACGTAATCAAGGAAGTGGCCTGCGGGTTCGATGGGTTGGCTGCCATTTGTTTTGCTTTGAGTGTACATCACCGAATTTCTTCTTGACATAATAAGGCTTAAGTGTATTAAAACCCTTAGCCTTTGGGGTCAGCAGAAGGTTTTCTTTATTAGCCTTAGCCTTTCGCTTTGGCCTTGGCTTGGAAATGGCTGCCGCCTTTCGCTTTTTATGCATGACAGGCACGGCAGAGGCGAGTGGGTTCCTGCATCCGTAGAATCGGGGTTAATCCATGGAAGCAGATGGCACAATGCAGTATCTGGACAAGGGCAAGTTAAGATAAAGATCATCGAGTGGTGGGCTATGCAAAGTGTGTAAACTTTTATGCATGGAGACGAAGTACAGGTGTTAAAAGTGGGCGTACTCTAATGTGAGTCATTAACGTATAAATACACCATCCATTTTGTGGATTCACTGCACATTGAATACACATTGACTAAACATCGAATATACATTCTTGTGCTTGTATTTCTTTCTACTCGCAGCAATGCCTGTTAAAAAGATTTCAAAGGATCTCAGCATGAGAATTAAGGAAATGTACACGAGCGGACAACGAATTGCAAATATCCAATGCTGGTTAGCTGCTTCTGGCCTCGTTGTACCAACAACCACCGTGTGCTATCATGCACACGGTAAGACCAAACAACGCACGAGGACACCAACGGTAACTAACGCGTAAGTATATTTATATAACTATATAATACAGTATATCTATGTATTATTGTTTATATTGCTGTATATTAATATAACTATATACAGTAGTATAGATCTATCTAATATTATAGTTATTTCTGTTTATTTATATTACTATATAATACAGTATATCTATCTGTTATTGTTTATATTGCTGCATATTAATATAACTACATACAGTCGTATAGATCTATCTAATATTATAGTTATTTCTGTTTATTTATATTACTATATAATGCAGTATATCTATCTATTATTGTTTATATTGCTGCATATTAATATAACTATATACAGTAGTATAGATCTATCTAATATTATAGTTATTTCTGTTTATTTATATTACTATATAATACAGTATATCTATCTGTTATTGTTTATATTGCTGCATATTAATATAACTATACTGTATACAGTCGTATAGATCTATCTAATATTATAGTTATTTCTGTTTATTTATATTACTATATAATACAGTATATCTATCTATTGTTTATATTGCTGCATATTAATATAACTATACTGTATACAGTAGTATAGATCTATCTAATATTATAGTTATTTCTGTTAATTTATATTACTATATAATACAGTATATCTATCTATTATTGTTTACTGTAAATGATGTGCTGTACTTGTGGCCTACTGTACTCTAACTTACAGGATTGTTGTTTTTCTTTACACTGTAGGGAGACAATTCTTCTGGTCGACAAAATAAGTGAAGAGAATGATGAGAAGAGTGCCTTAAGGGTCAAATACAATCTGCTGCAAAATCACAATCTCACTGTATCCGAGACCAGCATAAAGAAGATGAGACGCAGAATTGGATGGAAATATGGACGTGTGAGGCTAGTACTGGACAGTACAGGAGGTTAAAGTGTTGCTTAAGAAACTGTACCTATAAAATTATTTCTTCTCATTACAGAGCGTACCCTATGATGAGGGACGTTAACAAGATCAAGAGAGTGGTACAGGCCCAGGCATGGATCGACAGTGGAGAAACTTCCAGGATTGCATCTTCACTGACGAGTCTACTGTTTCGCTGGAGAGATTTGCCACCTTTGCATTCCACAAAAAAGGTCACATATCTATGAAGCCGCGTCCAAAACACCCAGTGAAGATGCATGTGTGGGGTGCCATCTCTAGGTGTGGACCAGGATGCATTGTCATCTTTGAAGGTAAAATAAGTCACACGCTTTTGCTTTATGCATTGTACTGTACTAGTGTGCAGTTTTTTGAGCACTTTTCTTTTCTTGTTATAGGAATCATGAATAAAGCTTTTTTCCAAGAGCAAATTGTGCCTGAGATTGGGAAGTACATCACACGTGAGTTCCCAGATGGTAAACGTTTCTACCAGGACAACCATCCGAAGCACACCGTGTCAACAGCGCATATTCTTGAGCGCGGTATCAACTGGGTGAAGACGCCAGCGGAGTAAGTGTGGTAACCGTGTCTCATTTTCCCCCCACTGTTTTTACTGTGTATCTCTTTAACTAGTTGTCCTTTCCCCCCCCCCTCCAATGACAGATCGCAAGACTTCAATCCTATCGAAATGGTCTGGCATCAGCTGAAGGATCATTTCCGAAAAGTCATGAAACCCTCCAAAAAGGATGAGTTGGCGCAAGGCATAATGAGTTTTTGGAACGATATACTCATCGTGGAACGATGTAATAAATGTATTGACCATATTGCGACTGTGTTGCCCATTGTGATAGAGCGTGATGGGCAAGCATCCGGAAAGTAGTATGGTACAGTACTGTACTGTAGTATGGTAAGTACAGGCACACCAAGAACAGTATGATACAGGTAAGTATGGCACAGATTGTTTTACAGCATGCACCTAACTGCACAATTTTTTTCTTTCCTGAGAGAGCAGCACTAGCCATCTGGTTGCAAAGTATTTAACAGTAGTTACAGTATGCAGTAGTTCCAGTATAGACTAGTTTGACAGTACTAACTGCATACTGTAGGCCAATATGGAGCAGCTATACAATACACAATGCCATTGTAAGGATCCGCGCTGCGGGTATACCCGCGTCCAGCACCTCCTTACCTTTTTCACAGGCCGTTCCGGCTCCCCAGTGGCGTTCCCCATTGATGGCTGCTGTCCCTGCACCTCCAGGCCACGCGCATCATCCCTACGGGCGCGCGCGGACCCAAGCCGCCATTATCTGGCGCCAGGTGCCTGATTCCGCCTCCGCTGACGCGGCGCGTGCACCTTTCGTGTCTCCGCCCCTGCCCCGTCAGCTCCGCCTCCCAGGTTCCTCTTCCTTACCTGACCCTTCCCCTGTCCGTCCCTCTGCTCCTCCCCTTATTCTGTCTACTCCCAAACCCTCCAGTACGGCGCTCCCATTCTCCGCCTCCTCTGACGTGGTGCACATACCTTACACGCCCCTTCCCCATCAGCTTTGCCTCTCAGGTCCTCCTTCCCTTTCTGTCCCTTCCCTGGTCCATCCCTCCACTCCTCCCCTTACTCTGACCACTCCCCAAGCCTCTAGTAATTCTCCTCTATCTGGGTCTTACCTTGGGCCCTCCTCTGTTCCTCCCCTCACTCCCATTGGTCCCAAACTTTCACACTCTGCTCTCCTATCAGGTCCTTCTTTGGGCCGCTCCTCCATCACTCCCCTTTCCCTGATTGGTCCCAGCCCCCTATATAATACCCCTTCACCATTTCCTCTTTGCTCTGCGTAGCTTCTGTACCTTGGTGCTGTCTGCTGTTGCTTGGCCTCTCTTGTCTTTCAGTGCTTGCTCCTGTCCCTGGAAATTCTGCTGACCTACCTGTAATTTACCTTTTGCTTAGGACTCCACTACGCCGCTCTCTGGAACCCTTTGGACTTCGCTTTGGGCTTTCTATGCTGCAGACTTCTACAACCCTTGGACACGGCACACAGACAATCTACTACGCTGCTCTCTCCACTCCATGACCCAGGCTTATGGACAATCGACTACGCTGCTCTCTCCAACCCACGACCCTTGGCTTACGAACTTTACCCTTCTACGCCGGAGCTGTCAAGTATGGTATCATTTACATTCTTGTTACCCGGACCACCTACGCTACTTCCACACTCCAGCCGTGCCCCCGTTTTCTGTTAGGTGTGTGGTTTTACTCCTTTCCACCTCAGTCCCCGGGTCTCATCTGGCTAGTGGGCAGGCCGAGCGTTACAGCCATAAATGCACCTAACTGCACAATTTTTTTCTTTCCTGAGAGAGCAGCACTAGCCATCTGGTTACGAAGTATTTAACAGGAGTTATAGTATACAGTAGTTCCAGTATAGACTAGTTTGACAGTACTAACTGCATACTGTAGTCCAATATGGAGTAGCTATACAGTACACAATGCCATAATATGCACCTAACTGCACATTTTTTTTCTTTCCTTAGAGAGCAGCACTAGCCATCTGGTTACAAAGTATTTAACAGTAGTCACAGTATACAGTAGTTCCAGTATAGACTAGTTTGACAGTACTAACTGCATACTGTAGTCCAATATGGAGTAGCTATACAGAACACAATGCCATAATATGCACATAACTGCACTAATTTTTTCTTTTCTTGTCTTTTCAGAGAATAAAGGATGGAAAGGGGGAGGGGGGTATCATGTGTACATTGTGTGAACTGTGTGTACAGTAAAGTGTATCTAAAGTGCAGTCATGATTTACACAAAACCTCCCCTTTCTCAATGAACTACACAGAATGAGGAAGAAGATAAAGACAGAAATTTTTATATTAATTATATTATTATATATATTATTATATATTATTAATATTATTATCAATGTGCATGATTCATGATTATCCACCGGCCCTCAATTTTCAACTGACAGAAGAACTGAATAAAGACTGCATTTTGTATTATTCATGAGTATTTGTATATTTGTATTTTTTGTTCCTGATAAAATAAAATAAATATTTCTTTACATTCATGATAATCATAATCATTAACCCCCCCTCCCTACACCACAGAAAAAGAAAGAACGACAAAAATTGGTAACATACTGCATCAAAAACATGAATCAGATTATGTTTTTTTTTAACTCTCAATCTCACAGTGCTGTGCTAATCAGATTTACATATCAAATTCGATAAGGGATTATCACAAGCGTTACCGTAAACAAAGCCTCAAAGGGTTGGGGGGGTGGAAGGGTGAGTCATATGAATGGTGAACAATAGGTGTCGATGTGAAATGGTGAAGTTATACACGCATGCGCAGTAATAATCAACTAGCTCCCTTCCCAAAGAGGATTACACGCAGGCGCAGAGAGGTGACTCAAAGCCAACAATAGGAAAATTAATGAATGGTTTTGGAGAGGTGTCGATAAGAGATTGAAATCCTTGAGCGAGCCTTGTGTGTGTCTGCGGGGGGAGGGGGGTAAAGCTGCATGAAGGATTAGCTATACTGTAGTTCAAAGACATGACATATTTTCAACAGGCAGGTCATCAAAATAATTTGATCCCCACCCCCCCAAAAATACATAAAAATCACACAAATCAATCATGTGCAGTTAAACGCACAGTGTCACAGTCAAAAGCTACAGTGCAGATTGAATATCGTAATATCAAGATGGTTGAGGCAGGCACATGTTCATGTTGAGAAAATAAAAATAAAAATGACGAGAAAAAGGTCACTCACTCTTGAAATTTTTTTTCCCCAATGAGCATTAATAATCAACACAGAATAAATCAAACCAGGCTCTGCACTGCACTGCACTGTACATTACACACGCACGAATGTGATGACAGGAATGTGATTGAAACCAGAAAGACACCCATTCAAAGGAATGGTGTGGGAGAGGTGTACTGTAGATAAGATAAGAAGTTGAAATACTGTAGTGCAGTAAATTAGCCTGTGTGTGTGCGGGGGTGAGCGAGCGGAGAGCACTGTATACGCCGAAATGTGATACTGTTACAGTACACGCCTATGCGTTTCAACAATGTTCAAATGAAACATACGGTTGAACTGTTACCGTATTAGACTTTGAAGACAACAGCTCGCAAACTCCCACCTGAGTTTTTAGACGGTATTGCAGTATTGCAGACAGCGCTAATAATATGCTAATATTCCGAGCGCTAAAATACCAGAACATATTCCGGGAAAAAAAATATATACTGCATCTGCCCGCGGTTATCAGAGTTGCGCTGCTACGGCCGCATTAGGATAAAGGCGGCTGCAGCTGTAGCATATTTATTGGGGACAATTGCCCCCAATAAACATAGCAATATACAACACAAATCCCCCCCGCCCCCTAAAACATACAATACAGTAATGGGCAAAATAACTATTATCCATATATGGATAATAGATTATTTGCCCATTATTAAACACATAAATCAGCATAAATAAATTGTGTTCTACTTTCCCCCGCCAATGATGGGCATCCGGTCACCCACCCTGCCCCCATTCAAAAGGCGCAAAGCCTGATTTGGGCTCCCCAGTGCAGCACCCCTATGCAAAGGACCAGCGTGCTAAGGGTTAACATTTGCTTGTTGTCTGTGGAACGTCAACCCCACCCAATGGAATGGTAACGAGCCATGAAGACACAAAGAGCATTTGTTCACAGCTGCATTGCATCTCAGCCACCCTCCCCACTGTGCATCTGCTTTGCCCTGAAGGCGCACAGCCTGATGGGGCTCCCCAAGTGTAGCACCCCTCTGCAAAGGACCAGTGTGCTAAGGGTTAACATTTGCTTGTTCTCTGTGGAACGTCAACCCCACCCACTGGAATGTTAACGAGCCATGAGGACACAAAGAGCTTTTGTTCACAGCTGCATTGCATCTCAGCCACCCACCCCACTGTGCATCTGCTTTGCCCCAAAGGCGCACAGCCTGATGGGGCTCCCCAAGTGCAGCACCCCTCTGCAAAGGACCAGCGTGCTAAGGGTTAACATTTGCTTGTTCTCTGTGGAACGTCAACCCCACCCACTGGAATGTTAACGAGCCATGAGGACACAAAGAGCTTTTGTTCATAGCTGCATTGCATCTCAGCCACCCACCCCACTGTGCATTTGCTTTGCCCCATAGGCGCACAGCCTTTGGCGCAGCTGAAGGGCAGCCAAAGGGTGTGAACCGTTTGCTGCCGTTCGCTGATGTTATAGTGATGTTAAAGCTCCTCTATTTCTATCTGAAACTCATATGCCCTTTATCCCCTGTACCCAATTTTCCAACTCTATCTGTCCTATGAAATGTCTGTGAATTCACTATATAATCTCTGCACTTTTAATGTAACCATTTATTTTTTATAACTCTGTGCCCAGGACATACTTGAAAACGAGCGGTATCTCTCAATGTATTACTTCCTGGTAAAACATTTTTATAAATAAATCAAATCTGAATGTCATAATTATCACATAATAAAAGTAATCCAGCAGCACTTTTAAAAATAAATGATATGTCCTCTTCCAACAAACCAGCAGCTAGACAAATGTATATCAAATGTCACACAATTGCAATGCGTGTGAACATGATGCAATTAATCTGTGCATCATGTAACACTATGCAAAATCAATTTCAAAATAAAATGCACTATGAACAATGTCCCCTAACCACCAATGCCATCCACAAAATAAAATAGAAACTAAGCAACAAAAATACATTTACCATCAATCAATTAATCAATTTCCTAAACCAATTACAATACAATCCAAATCAATTATACAATTCACTATTCAATTCCTAAATCCAAACCATTGCCAAATAAATTCTAAGTAAAAGTAACCACCATCATTCCAATCTAACTACCAGAAATAAACCATTAAAAATTACATGTTTCTAAATAAAAATTACATTACACACACCAATGTATAAATAAAGCTGCTAAATATATTTGTAATACATGAAAAGAACATAAACATTAGCAAAACAATCAATTATTATCCCTGTATGTCTATCCATATAGATAGAAATACATAACATACAGGGGCAATAATAGAACATAAAAAACAATGCATTTACATCCAAAAATCACATAGAATACACCCATTCAGTGTCCCTGAATGTATGTATATCCATAGGGACATATATCAATTCAGGGGCAGTAAATGGAAAATAAAAAATAAAACACATGAATAAAAAATCAAAAAAACCTGTAAAAGTTTAAATAATAAACTTTTCTTGTGTTTACTTACCATTAGATGCCCACTCATCGAAATCCAGGGGACCCGGAAGCACTGGAACCAATCCAAAGGTAAACATAAAATAATAAACCCTTACAATCCACAAAGGTGTCTTCTTTCTTCTATTTGTAATCCTTTCCGTCAGTCTTGGGGTCTTCTTTTCTTCTTTGGAGTCTTCTCCGTCTTTTTCCATCTTCTTACGCCACGCCATTCTTATCTTCTTAGGAGGGGAGGTCTTCCCTCCTCGGCGTCTGGCTTAAAAATGTGAAAACCAGGAATGTGGAAGAGGTTTGATGAAAGTGACATTTTTCCAACTTAGCATAGATGTGGTTCTGACGGAGGCATACTAGTACCTGTTAAACTTGTTCAATGTGTTCGGGAAGACTTTTTGAGAAAATCAGAAAAGATAAACGATGAGAAAGACATTGAGAAGATCCCTGAATATTTCATTTACGAAATCCTGGAAGACCGCAGGGGCGTTATATAAGCCGAACGGCATACCTAGGTACTCATTGTGACCGTCTCTGCTATTAAAGGCCGTCTTCCATTCGTCGCCTTGTCAAATTCTTGCCAGGTTACATGCGCCGCGTAGATGGAGCTAATGAGCTCTTCTTGACCCTTCGCTCGGGTGCGTCACACGCTGATGATGCGCCATGCGTCTGGCCTCCAATCACGCGATGCAGGGTCTGCGTCTGCACAGTGAATCAGCGGGTGATGCCGCTCCCGTGGGAAGCGCTCTGTGTGTGCAAGGAGAGATGCGTGAGGGAGGGCGGCAGTGCGGAGGGCTGACAGCAGGGGTCGGTGCGGGGTCACGGGACCTGCACGGGAACGCAAGTTGGTCCGCGAGTCCTGACAGCACAGCATCTCCAGATAAGCCCTTGCATAACCCTGCATCTCGTCCAGTAAGCGGTTGACCAGGCGTTGGAAGGTAGCCGGGGCATTCTTCATCTCGAATGACATCACTAGAAATTCATAGAGGCCACTCTGAGTAATGAATGCTGACTTCTCCCTAGCCTCCAGGGTCAGTGGGATCTGCAAATACCCTTTGTTCAGATCCATAGTGGTCAGATAATTTGCCCCCGTATGTTCATCTAGTAACTCATCCATGTGGGGCATGGGGTAAGCATCTGAGACTGTCCCAGCGTTGAGCAAGAGGTAGTCCACACAAAACCGGGTGGTTTTGTCCTTCTTAGGGATGAGGACTACCGGACTAGCCCATGGACTCTGGGACGGTACAATTACCCCTAGGGCCAGCATCTCCTTCACTTCCCTCTCTATTCTACTCTTGACCTCTGCTGACACTCTGTAAGCATGCTTATGCAGAGGTCGCAGGTCCCCTGGGAGCACTGGGTGTTCTGTGAGGTATGTTTTCCCTGGCATGTCAGTAAAAAGAGCCCCATACTTTTCCAGCATAGCCCTGGCCTCTACCTTCTGCCCAACACTTAACTGACCCCTATCTCCACCTGCTCTACAGTACCTCCCTGCCTAGCCTCCCCCAGGAGATCAGGCAGAGCATTGCTCACCGGTTCTTCCAACGGTGGGCTACAAATGGCCAGCACCACTCCCATACTAGGTGCTCTGTACTTTTTTAACATGTTAATGTGGTAGTCTTGTTTCTATCTGGCTCTACCTGTACAACATACTTGTACTCATTTATATTTCGGAGAACCGGATACGGTCTTGACCAGGCAGCCATCAATTTGTTCTTCCGAGTCGGTTTGTGAACAAGTACATGCTGACCTGGGAGGAATTCTTTGCTACGGGCATTCCGGTCATACCATTGCTATTGCTTGGTCTGAGTGGCCCTGAGGTGGTCCTTTGCCACCCCCAAGAGCATCTCTAGCCGGTCCCAGAGATCTACTACATACTGGATCACAGAAGCATCAGTATCAGTAGCTTCCCCCTCCCATCCCTGCCGGAATAGGTCCAGAGCTCCCTGTACCCTGTGGCCATATAGCAGTTCAAAGGGAGAAAAGTCGGTAGATTCCTGCGGTACCTCTCGGTATGCAAACATCAAGTGCTGTAGGTGAATCTCACAGTCTTTCCCCTCTACCTCTATAAAGGTCCGAAGCATCTGCTTCAAGGTACCGTTGAACATCTCGCACAATCCTTTGACTGGGGATGGTAAGGGGTAGTGCACCGGTGCCGTACACCGCAGGCATCCCAGAGAAACTGTAACAGTTCACTCATGAACTGCGACCCTTGATCGGTTAGGATCTCAATAGGGAAACCTACCATAGAAAAGATATTCAGTAGCGCCGCCACTACTGTCTTGGCATCAATAGTACCCTTAGGGTACCGGGTGGCAAAATCCACCACCGTGAGGATGTAGCGCTTGACTGATCTACTAGGAAACAGAAGGGGCCCACATTATCCATAGCTACTTTCTGGAAGGGTTCACCTATTACCGGTAGTGGATTCAGGGGTGCCTTCACACGATCGCCCGCCTTACCTACCCGCTGGCAGGCATCACAGGAGCGGCAAAAGGTGCCCACATCCCTGGATGCCCCTGGCCAGAAGTAACGCTGCAAGAGCCGGGCTCTCGTCTTAGTGACCCCCTGATGTCCCGCTAGTGGAATAGAGTTGGCCACCCGCAGCAATTGCTGTCTGTACCCCATGGGAACCACTAGCTGTTGCCTACCAGTCAATCCTTCCTCTTCCCCCGGGATCCCCACTTCTCTATACAGGAGTCCCCGGTGTCATAGGCAGTGATCAGCGCCCTCCCCTGACTGAGACTCGGATGCCCGAAGTCTCATACCGGCCAGGCTGGGGTCTTACTGCACTGCCTCCCTGAACTGGGTACCTAACACTGGCCACCCACCTGGTCATGTCTATGTCAGGGGAACGGGGTACCCTAAAGGGAAACAGTAAGTCGGTCTGAGTCTGTGACTGAGCCTGGCTTACCTCACTGGTCTCCTCAAAGACCTCTGCGAACGTAGGTTCCGATTGCAGGGGTACTGGAAGCGCCTCCACCATCATCGCCACTGCTTGGCTCCTGGAGACTGCCGAAACAGCACCAGGCTTTGGCACCCGATCGTACGTGCAGGTCTTTGGACCCATGTCGTTAACGAGGAGCATCTCTGTATCCAAACCAGGTAAAACCCCCACCTCCGGCACACCTTGTCCCTCCCCCCAAGCCAAAAAAATTCGGGTGACTTGCAGGAACCGTGGCTCTCCGTCCGCCACTGTGATTTGCTGTCACACCTGTATGCCCACAGACCAAGCTAGTACTGAGGTGGGAACGGTATGATACCACACACCCACAGCAGTGGGAGCGAGCCCGGAGTGTAGTATAGCGTTGCTGGGCCTGTTGGAAGAGTTCTTAGAGTATACTTGCAATGCTTGGGAGTGTCCATGAGAATAGTCGTGTCCATTAGCCAATATCCAGGGATCCAGAGGGTAGAGTCGTCAGAGGGGCAAGACAGGTCCGTGGAAGCCAGAGGTCAGCAAAGTCGTACATGTAGCAGAGTTCAAGGGATACCAGAGAGCAGAGTAGTCAAGGATCAGCAGGGGTCAAGCCAGGGGAATCCAAAGTAACACAGGAACAGATAATAGCAGGAGCACAGAAAGAGCACAGCAGAGGTCAGGTACACACTGGGAAACAGGAACTATGCAGAGTGAGGAAGAGGTGGACAGAGAGGGGTTATAAAGGAAGGTGCACCAATGACAGAGAGGGGAGGAGTAGAGAGAGAAGTGGGAGAAGCTGGAGATTGGCCAGGGGAAGAAGAGGAGGAGAGAGCAGGGGCAGTCTGGGAAATGGCCTATTTGGCTTGGGAGGCAGAGACAGGGGAAAGCAGATAAGAAGCATCTGTGCGCGCGCCCCCTGTAAGCTGGGGATGCGCGCGCACAGTTTGCAACACTGACGCGGCCCGCACTGAGCAGGGGAAGACTGCAGGAGGAGGACGAAGCAAAGAGGAGGGGAACGCACGCGAGGCCTGTGCCCGCGCAATGGCTAGCAAGGGCAGGGAGGAGCATGCATGCGCGTCCTCCGTGGGCTGGGGGAACGCATGTACCGGACGTGTCACCAGGCACGGAACGCCGCGCCGTGGGCACCACGCGAGGAGGAGGCAACGGGACGGATGGCAAGGGGGAGATGGAGTGGGGAGGATCAAGGCGAGGGTTAAGGGGACGCGTGGGTATGCGGGACCTGCGGGGGACGCGCTGTGGTAAGGGGAGAGAGGTAGAAGGTGAAGGAGAGGAGTGAGAAGGAATAGGAAGGGTGACAGGAGATGGGAGAGAGGGACAAGGAGGGGAAGGGATCTCCTGAGTCGTCACATCTGCATCCTGGGTCCCGGGAGTAACTCATCTGGTCGTACCATATCAGGTCGTACCAGGGTTAGCGCAGCACCTGAATCCAGCAAGCCGACTGCTTGCTGGTCACCAACAATGACCGTTGTGAGGTGTCTGCTCCGGCCATCCGTCTGCTGCAGCTGGGCTGGTGCAACGGGATGTCCACCACTCCTGACTTTTGCATGGAAGAAACAAGGACAGGATGTCCGTGGGACGTCTTGCTGGGGGTTGTTTCCACGGCTGGGCTTGAATCTTCGGGGGAGGCCACCCATACTCGGGCTACCGGCCTTGCAGCTGTGGTGCGTTGCCCCTAATGAATTCTCCCGGACCAAGGACGATCCGGGCAGTCCGGTCTGAGGTGAACGGTTTGATTGCAGGTGAAGCAACGCTGCTCATGCTTGAACCCCCCGTTTTGGGTGGACTCCCACCCACAGGCAATTTTGTAGTCCATTGGGGAGTTGTGCAGCTTCCCTTTGTGGGGACCGCCGCTGCCTTAGCCGCTGACTTGGGATGGATCAGGGCTCTGCTGGTGGTGTACTCTTCCACCAGCTTTGCTGCTTCCAGATGCGTTTTCGGTCGAACACCCAAGCTCTCACTGCCGTGGACATTGTTGCAGGAGCTGCTCCTGAAACATTAGGTCCAGCAGCACTTTATAGGTCTTAGCCCCAAACTGATGAAAAGGCGGGAAGGGGAACAAAGGGCCATAAACATTCAAACACAGTTAACCCTTTCCCTCCTGACCTGATCCCAGTGTATGTGCTTGGTGTAAACACTGTACAAGCAGGAACACATTAAAACCAAAGGGGTATACATTTTGCACGGAGGCAGGGGAATATAGACACATATTAACCATTATTACAGTTAACCCCTTGCCTCCCACACGATGGTAGGGGTGGCCAGCTGGGGGGCCCCTTTATTACCGGGCGAGCTACCCCCCTCGTGACAAACACCATTCTGCAAAGTCCCTCCTGAAACTCATAGCCTGAGAATCTCCACTGGGTAGCACTCCTGGAAAGGTAAAACACACAAATCTTTTATTGCAATACAATCACATACATTGCAGGTACTATAAATGGGTTCAAGAGCTGACACTAAACTCCTCAATAGGGTTCAGAGGTAATCAGCTTTGCATAATTCCTTTATTAATGGCCTGGTTACCCCCTCACCGTCACAGTGTGCTCACCTATGTATTTTATCTCTGATCTGATTTCTTATAATGCATTCTGCATCTCTTTTTTCAGCAGGCTATTCAGGTTTCTGTAAATCTCTTTTATGTCACTTGGCTGCATTCCTCATTACATGACTCAGACTCTGACTGTGTACCTGGAGATGTCACTCTGCTGGAGGGCTGGTGAGGCTGTTCTTGTTTATTTCCTGAAAAAAAATTGTACCTCACTGTCTTTTTTTCCTCTGTTTCTTCAGATGCATCTTGAAGGTTTTATGTGCCTTTGCTTTTACTCTGTGGGGCTTAGTTAACTCCGAGAGTACTTGAACCTAATTATGCCCGCCATGCCGGGAGCTCCTGCTTCAGACCTCCATGTTAGACCATACCATTCATTAGATTGGAATTTCTACTTTAAGGAACACCTAAGGCATTTGTACAACTTTTCTAACTGAATTATAATTCTTCATCAACAACTGAGTCCACCTCACATGAGTTTGGCAAAATGATGCAAGATTAAAAGAGCGTCTTTTTTATGTTTGAATGGCATCCTTGTCACGGGAGACCAAGTATATCAACACCTTTTTATACCGGGATCATATGATTGAGCAAAGCAAGGAGGTAAAATAAATTGTAATTTATTTCAGGAAAAGACACACACAATGTAAAACAATTTGCAGGGTTAGCACACTTACTAGGAAAGGGGCTAAGGAATAAACGTGCCCTTTATACGAAATTAACATAAATGACTGTAACGAAATTGTGGGTAATCAGCGCATTAATAAAGTCAGTATGCTTGGCTGGTTACACCTATTTCATATTGGGGATGAAGGGGTTAATTTTATATGCACCACACGTACTATTTTTCCCTCTGTCCCTTGTTGTCCCCATTTTGCAGGATTGTATATGCCTGCAGTCATGTATTACCTGGTATACCCGCATTACTGGTTTTGGACACAAGATGCAGCTGCGAGCGCCAAGACACAAGTTAATTAGATAAGCGTGGCACGGTCTCTTTGTTCCAGTGAGAGGTATAGGTATCCATTACTGAGGCTGGAAATCGCAACCACAGAGTTAATTGAATCAAAGGGTTGCCGTTTCCAGTCTCAAGTTGTTCTCGGATACAATGTATCTCCATCCCGGTTAGTGGCGTAACTTGAAAGGCAACCAGCAATTGGCGTGGGAACTCAGTCAACTGACGTGGGAACTACGTAACCGCAAGTCAATTGACGTGAGAAGCCCATAGCCTAGCATTGCCATCTCAAGGAGAAGCCATAATTCGGAAACGGAAAGGGCTAGCAACCTGAAATTTGGTGTGCAGCCCCAGAGTAACACCCCAAGCACACACATATCTTTGAATCTTTGAATTTGCCGCTGTTGGTTTGGTGCCTTGAATCACCTCCTCTGATTGGCTGCTAGGCTCCGTATGGGTTTCAGTGTTCCATTCACAAACCTCTACAGCCTCTCAGAGCGTGGGAATTTTCCTGCCAGCCAATCACTGATTTGCCAGTATTGTAAAGCCTGATGGGCATCTTTTTTGTTCTGCAAAGGGGCATGCGCCAACTTGGCACCTCTGCCTTTTTGCATACTTCCCCTCCTAGTCTAACATTTTGGCATCCCTGAGGCTTTCAAGTCTGGACTCGAACAGACCCATAGGCACCAATCTTGGTAGCCATCTGGTCTCTCGGGAATTCATGACTGGGAAATCCCACAGTTCATTTACAGATTAGCAATATATATCCCTATTAAACATAACTTTTTAATAAAATATACTGTGTCCTGTATCTTGTGTGATAAAATGTGTAAGTACCTATTCTGGTGTCAGGGATGGAGTGAGGGGATATATTGCCTACCCTCAATAGCCTCATTCTTGGCACACTTTAGAAATAACTTTTAAATCCATTTCACACGAAATCATTTGCAGCTTTATCACATAGCTGGAGCACCCCTGAACCCCTATACCAGGTTCAGGGTACCTGTGCATGTATCTGGGCACCCGTCCTTATACTAGGGACCCCGTGTATGGTTGCAGGTATACATTAAACCTTTCATGCCCGTTTACCTTGTCTGGATGATGCAGCAGCAGGAATCCTGGCATGAGTCGTAAGAACGTTTCCAGAGTCAGAGTTTGCCTGGAGCAATGTGCTTGGCTGCATCCGAGAATCTCACTCGATTCTCAGATCCAACTTTTGGGGTATCCCAGATCTCTGGAACGCCGATACAAAGCCACATTCTGTAATGACATTCTCCAGCAAACGCACCCTGAAACTTACAGCCTGAAATCTCCCGGTCCCAGCACCCCAGGAAAGGCAAAATATAAATAAATCTTTAATGTCGCATCATTGCTAACACTCAAGGACCTCAACACAAGGATCAGGGGTAACAAAGTGGGCTTAACCTTTATTAGTGAGTCTGCCTAACCCCTTCACAGGCACAAAACCCAGCCACCGTTTTCCTGGCTAGCCCCATACCCCTTGTGGTCCCGACACCTCTGGGGGTAAGTGAAACAATGGCTTTATCTGAAGATACAAGAAAAAAGCAAATGTGTGGTGCTCTGAAAAAAAAGCCACAAAATGGTACAGAAAGAAACCACAATAAAGTTCAATGAAATTGATTGAAGAATCCTGAATTGAGTCACCTTGAGAAAGAGCATACGCTTGAAACGCGTTTGTGGGGGTCTGTGTACCCCGTAATGTAGCTGTTTTTTTGTAGTTTCCATTAAATTATTTTTAATGGGCACACGCTCTCTTGGACATCATTTATTTTTCTGTTTCCTGAGTTCTAGTGCTTGCTTTTTCCTATTGTTTCTCTTTATCTGAAGATAGCAAGTCCACAACCCTTCCCCCTCACCATGTGCCACAAACATGCACGTCTTTGCAATTAACACAGGGAATCCCATTACTTGGGCTGGTGGCATTGGAATGCTAATTCACTTTTGGCTGTATAGACATTAATACACAAGGTATAAAATACAATACACAATCTTAATCAACTCATACCACATAGGAAACCATATACCTGTGAGGGAAATGCGTCTCGGATACTTGGGCCGGAAAACTGGGAGTCTGGGGGACACTGTATATCCCCAGTATAATTCTCCTCACATATGCGCAAATAGTGCTTGCATGCTGGGGAGAATTAAGGGACTACCAGTAACGCGGCTCCCTGAACTCCTGCAAACAAAACAAATCATTTTTCACCCAAATATCCGACCTAAAACTTGCACTCCTGAGTTCTCATATAGCTAGGATACCGGGAACCCAAAAAGTCCCTAATCAGGTCAGGATTTTGCTATTCTTTACCTGGGACTTCATTGCCAACCCTGTCCTAATGTATAGACGGGTACCTGCAAATTATACACAATTTGTGGGAATCATAACAGTACTACCAGCAACTCCAGCCAATAACACATTTACACCGTTTTTTAACCCTATTTGATCCCAAATATCCACCCATAATCTCCTGCTCCCAAAGTTCCTGTCTTACAGCTATTTCCTAACAGGGATCCAAACTATACCTGGCATCCCCATCTTACATTCCTGCAGAGGACCGTAAGATGGGAACAGAAATATAGGGAAACACATCAAGGCGCAAAACTAGTCCAAAGAGCTGACACTTCAGCCCTTGACATACGGTTTTTAGGGGTAGACAGTCAGGCTTCACCTTTATTAATAAATACCAGCTACCCCCTACTATAACAACTCACCCTCAAGATGAAGGCTCCAGGACAGTCACTTTTTCCAGTGGCTTGTTGTGCCTAAAAATCCTTGAGGTTCAAGGGATGAACCAGAGTCTCTCTGCTAGAAAAGTCCTCCAGCATTGTTGGACCCCTTAGCCTCTCCATAGTCCAAGATTAACCTGACATGGAACCACTGTACCAACACACGCTTCTCCCCAAACAACGGGCTACCCACCCCTGGGACTGGGTCTCGGACAACATGGGATCACACTTCAGCCCTTTATGTACTGTTTCAGGGGTAACCAGCTGTGTGTGCCCTTTATTAATGAAGGCCGGCTACCCCCTTCCATCACACATGGCCATAACATGGCCATGATTTGCCACTATGGAAATAAATGGGCATTTATAAAAAAAACAGACACTAACTATAACACTGTGATGGTGAGGGGGTACCCAGGCCCATTATAAAAGGTGTTATGCCCGGCTGGGTGCCCCTGAGCCATACTGGGGAGTGTGAAGTGTCAGCTCTGCAACCCAGTTATGGCATGTGCACTCTAATTCAATAAAGATATATGTGTGTGTTTTACTGTTCCAGGAGTGTCAACCAGTAGTGATGCCCAGAGCATGAGTTTCAGGGATGATTTTACGGTAAAGTGTTGTCAGGGTGCGTTTGGGTAGAAGGGGGCCAGACTTGCTGGTTACCCTAAAACATGTACTCAGGAATCCTACCAGATTCCTGGGGACATGAAGACATAGACCACTGGACAAAATCCTCCCTAGGAATCAGTTTGCAGCTCATTGCCAGATCTCCCTGCTTCAGCACAGACCAGAACAGTAAGACCGAGCAGGGGGAAATCACATTCCAGGGTTCCCCGGTATGTGCCCAAACCCCCAGAACTCAGTAAAGGGGTTCAGTGTATCTCCCACCAGGTATAAGGTGGCGAGAGAAAAAAGTGTTTTTAAACTTAGCGCTTGAGAAATAAAATCTGCTGTGTGCTAACTTCTGATAGGAAGCTCCCAGCGCGCTGCAACTTGCTGTGCACGTATTTCAGGGAGAAACATGAAAAACACCATAGCATGATTTTTATGTGAGTATAAAAATTTATCAAATAAAGTCCCCCTCAAATAATGTATCCAACATGTTAGGCACATTTGGGTTGTTATTCAGACTGCCTGGACCGGGGAATACTCATTTATTGTAGACCCCACTTAGTATGCTTCTAGTGATTCCCTAAAGCCGTTAAGAATGTGCAGCTCCAGACTTCTAAGACATCCCGCTGGCTTGGTTCCCTGATGTCTGTAAAAGCCCAGAGTTGAAAGGGCTCAGTGTCCCAAGGTGTTAGTTGGGGAGGGGACCCTCAAGTACCCCATCCTAAAGTAAAGTCTGGGCAGTTTGGCAAATGGTAGTCAGACCAGACTTGAAGTTGCCAGGGAGAGGGGCTGAGTCTCATATGCTAAGGAGCAAAGGTGCTAAGTTGGCACATGCTCTTAGCAGAATGAGAAGCTCTCACTGCCAGTTTTCCAAAGTATTGGCAACTCCAGGATAGATGGGAAAACATATTCCCACGGAGGGATTGGCTGCACTGGTTAGAGATAGGGATTTAAACTCTATAAGAATTCATGCAGCCCATCAGGAATCAGATTCATCCAAGATTAACAAGATTCATGCAAGAACCCTCTAAGATTTCATAAGGGTTATATATTCCAAGTGCCATTACAGCGGAAGCAGAACGAAAAAAGCAGCTCAGTCGGAGTACACAGCAGTTGCAGGTAGCGCTGCTGACCAAGGACCATTTCAAGCCATTTTGCGAGCAACTCCCGCTCTTGGGAAATTCCTCCTAGAGACTTTGTTTCTCAAGATTTCAAAGGGAGCGGTGGCGTGTGGAACTTCACGCCGATTTGGGAACCAGGAAATTCCAGGCTAAGTCCCGATCAGGGTAAAACTCTTTCATAGAGTTCCCTGCATCTAGAATAGTCTAGTTTTCAACCCCCAGACCTCCAGTAAGTGTGCTTTGTGCTTTTCATCTGTATTATGTGTTCCATAGTGTGTATGCATATTTCTGTGAATAAACGACAATTTATTTCATTATCCTGTTTTGCTCAGTGAATGATCCTGGTAAAGGTGTACAATAAATCTGGTCTCCCGTGAAAACATGACATTATTTTTTTTTTATAAATGTCAATAAACCAATTGATTGCCAGAGTGGTACAATTATATGAGCTTGCTTTGCCATTATGGCAGTCAATGGGCAACCTAAAAAAAACTAGCACCAAAAATACAATTATTTATTGGTAGGTAGTAGGCATTTTAATGTTTATTGGGGGTATTGGGATTGGATGAAGGGGGTACTTGCCCATGGTGGGTGTTAGGCCTACCGGGTGGGAAGCGAGAGGGGTTAACCGATATTGTAATGAAGGGTTAACTCCTCCAGCTACCTTCTGGAAGGCCTAACCACCCACCCTGGGCCAAGTACCCCCTTCACTCAACCCCTCTGCCCCAAATAAACCAGCTACATTGCCTTAACCCCTTCATTGCCTTAGCGGCTAGCCCAGTATGGGGAACCAGTATCCCTGCAATGTTTACATCTTCCGCATCACGTGAACTGGGAAAATTAAACACACAGGAGATACCGGTACCCCATATCGGGGCCTGCAACTCATGCAGCAGTGGGTCCTCGAGGCTGAAATGAATGTGGTTCAGCTCTCACATTAAAGCAGCTTCATTACCTTAGCAACTAGCTGCTACAGAAATTATATATATTTCATGGGTATTCCCCCCCCACCCAATCGCAGATATGGTGTGAGAGCGGAGAACCTACTGTTACCAGGTGTGGTGCTTTACCTGTTAGGCTCACAGGAGGGCTGAGCTTCCGCCACGGGGAACCTGGGGTATGTGTATTATGAGTAACCCTGTACTCGGTGCAGCGCCTCCACCTGCGATGGTTCCCAGCAAAGCGGGAATTGTTCCTCGCAGGACACATACGAATAACCAGCACACGGTTTGTATAATAACCAATACCTTTACTTGTGCACCTATGAACCATATAACATAATAGCGGGTGTCCCTCTCTAGAAGAGACACTGACTATTGCGTCGCGCAGGACGCTTCCCCCCCTACACCAGGTGATCCCACCCCGTGTCCAATAATCCCCACACAATGTCCCGCACTCTTTCAGAGAGAGGATATGTGTGACTGCGCAGTCACTGATGAAACTAACAGGATGTTGGTGCACTTGTAGATAATGGGGTTACCTGATGAGCACTCCAGTGCTCGGGCCTGCAACGGAACTTCACAAAGGATCTGCGGACTGAAGAACACTGAAACCACCATCCGGGGCGATACCACCAGGATGGCCTCGGCAGCCACAACGAAGATCTGCGCCCAACCTTCCGAATGGATGCGCAGCGTCTGATGAGTCCCTAACTGACTCTTATGAACTACTCTGTGATGCTCGCTGTACTATAGGCCATCCCTACAGCACAGCAACCTGGAATGGCTTCAGGGGAAACTTCTATGGGCCTACGGGGAACCTGTCTTATGCAAGTGGGTCCTTGACCCCCTCCACCCGCACTACCTCTTCCCATACCACCGAGTCCCCTCTGCTCACTCCTACCTAACCCTTCCAACCCCTGCAGCAATGCACTGCAACCTTACACAATGCTCTCTTGTCAGCCCTCACAGTCCTGACCGCTGTGACCTGACAAGCATGCACCCACGAAACTAAGGGCAGGGTCCCTAACTTGGGGCCGTCCCTTATCACTTACCCACTAACCTGGTGGGGAGTTGGGGCCTATCTGGGACCTGGGGAACCTTACCTGGTGCAGGAGCTTCACTTGCTCATTACACCCTTCCTTCCCCTTCCTGCTCCCAGCTCCAACTGAACTGCGTCCTACAAGCCCACGAAATGTATCTTTTTCCCTGCCTGGGAATCCTTGGCCCTCATTGGCCACTATCAGGTACCTGGTGTCTCCATCGCTATGCCCCATGAGATTTGTAGTCTTGGGGAGCCTGTCTGAGCATTGGGGCCGCGTGCGCGATTCTCCTGCACATGCGCGAGCCCCTAATGGCCACCGCAACCTTTCCCTGCCTGGTCCCGCACTCGCACGACTTCTCCTTGGCTCCTGTGAGCTTTCTGCTCATGCGCGATCACTGCGCATGCGCAAGTACCTGCAATGGCGGCCCCCGCTTGCCGGGTGCGCCGCCGGGGCTCCAGGGACGCCGAGCGCTCCGTGCACTGGCCCCCACCCTCGTGTTGTGCCGGCGGGTCCGTCGCTGCCTCCGGCAGCACCCGCGACTGCTCAGCACCTCAGGAGGGGGGGCTCCAGAACATGGAGGACACCGGGGCTACATATAAAAAAATGTAATACTAGTGTTGCGGTAGAAGGGGTCTCCTGAGCTGAACCATATTTATTTCAGCCTCAGGGACCACCAACTTCCCGAGATACAGGCCCTGTTATGGGGTACCGGTATCTCCTGCAGTATTTAAATCCCCAGTCATGTTGGCCATGATGCAGAGCATTTAAACCGAGCGGGCACCACATAACAGGTGTTCCCGAGGCTGAAATCAATGTGGTTCAGGTCAGTAGACCCCCTGCTCCTGTAAACTAGTATTAAAATTAATATTTAAAATGCACGATTGCCTGTAATAGCCTTGCATTGAGACGCAGCATCATTGTGCAGCTCTTCCAGGCTGCAGTTTAAGCAAACAGAATCAGTGTGATAGGACTTTGAAAAAAAAAACCAAGTAGTTCGATCTTGCATTTTAAAATAATGGTGTTTTTTCTTAGTGAATGGTTTGAAGGGTAATGCTGCACTCCCCAAGAGAAAAAAAAATGATATAAATACCGGTGCTCCTGGTTCAGGAATCTCTGCTAGGTACTCCCAATATCATGTATGAAAGGAAAAAACCTGGGCACTGCAGATTTCTGCATAGAAAATGTATTAGCCAAAATGTATTAGCCAATAGTTGACGTTTCGGCCTCAAGGGCCTTTCTCAAAAGCAAATGGCATAATGAATAAATAACATGTGAAAAGTTCCATATATAGACCCCACCACGTGTCCTTTATTGTCCCTGATTGGTCATATATTGAGCATAAAAGCAAGATTAATAATGCAGCATAGGAAACAGAATTAATAAAACACTGCAAGGAGTTCAGGCACTCAATGACTTCACTTAAAGTAATGGGTATAGAACAGGTAAAAAACAACATGACAGGTATGGATAAAGATATATTTTTATTTCAACGTGAGGCCTATTGGATATTCACGTTGGGTACAGTTTTTTCAAGAGGGCTAAACGATAATTTATCCTTAGGCTGTTTTCTTACTGAACGATGATTCTTTACCTACTGCTGTTGGAGTTCTTTGATTTGTGTATTCGTTTGTATGTTTGCCTTTCGTTCATATGGGGTATAAAATAACTTACACACCTCTGGAGTTTTTTTTAAGTATTTTAAAATAAAAATACAGATTTTAATTTTTAATTGGGATATACATTGCACCCTGTGTCTTCCGATTCACTCATAGGGTTAAAACAGACATTTTCTAAGTCTCTTTCTTGGGTACTGATAAACCTCACAGGTGAAGAAGTACAAGGACTCTGATTACTGATGACATCACTTGCCAATGAATGTGGAAGGAGGAGTGAATGATAAGCAACGCCCCACTACTGGAATGGAAGAAGGAAAGAATCATATCATCAGAATGGCAAAACGGAGAGCAGAGAAGGAAGGACAATGTGAGGACAGGAACCTACTGATTATGTCATAATATCGCAGGATTTGGAGAAGGAGATTTTGGAGCAAATGAGAATGGAGATCAGCCCTGTACATCATCTGAAAGTGACGGATTTAGACCAGTCTTGCCAGATCCGCTAGTTTCCTGCCCAATTGGGCTGTTTTGAGACCCCGTTCCGCGGGAAATATTAGCTGGTTGCGGGTTGTGTTTTTTTGGGCTATTTTACTTTTCAGACGCTATTTTTTGGACATCTACTGTATTACAAAAAACTTGACAGCTATAGTGACACCCAGTGGCCTCTGTGAACATTGCAGTGAAGTGCACCAATACACTACACATACATTACATATCGCTCCCTTCCCCCTCCAAGAACTCCGTTCTGTATCCTGCACAGACACAGTTAGATTGTCGGAGGAGTGCTTCTCCGCATGTGGTCTGCACAGCTGTCGACAATCTAACTCTCTAACCTTCGTGGCGCCACATCTGGAGGGGGTCTGGGGGAGAGGTCTGCCCGCAGCTGTTCAGTTCCCCGAGTTCAACGGAGACCACTCTTCAGACTAACAGGTGAGTTCCCTCTGCCCTGTCTCCCCTCCTGGCTTGCTAAAAACCCGGCATCCCCCACACTCCCCTCATCCCCCCACACTCCACTCAGCTGATTTTGGTTGTGCTCGCTGGTTCACTCTATCCTGTCTCCCCTCCTGGCTCCGGTGTGTGTGTGTGTGTGTGTATGTATATGTGTGTGTATGTATATGTGAGTGTGTATGTGTGTGTGTGTGTGTGTGTGTGTGTGTGTGTGTGTGTGTGTGTGTGTGTGTGTGTGTGTGTGTGTGTGTGTGTGTGTGTGTGTGTGTGTGTGTGTGTGTGTGTGTGTGTGTATATATTGTGACAGGGTCATTGACTCAGTATATGTTAGTAGGAGATGGCAGTATGCATGCTTTCCAGTAGACGAGGGGTTAACCCAGCTTGTTAAGCAGTCCACAGGTGATTCAAATTAAGCTAGTTCACCTGCTTTAAAACAGGAAGAGGAAATGCCTCTGGGGCGGCAGTCCCTCTCTCTGAGGTGCAGAGAGAAGACAGAGGACTGTTGACAGACAGACACAAGCTGCTCAGATTGATCCTGTCCCAAAGGGGGGAGAATAAAGCTCCCAGGTAAGGAGCCAACTGCTATTGCTGAACCTTGTTGGGCTGGACTAGGTTAGCTAGCCAGCCAGGTAGTTAGCCTGCACTTTTGTTTAGTCAGTGCCCCGACCGGGGTTAGGCTTTTGTTTAAGTTTCAATTTAAAGGGACAGTGTACCCATTGTTTTAGTTACCCTTTTTGGACAAATAAATCCACCAGCACTATTTCACCAGAAAAGTCGTGTTGTCTCCTCACTTACCACGACCATCCTGCCACACGTGGTGTCAGAAGTGGGATTTGATTCACATAGCGTCCAAGTGGCTGAAACCAGAGGAATATAGCCCGACACGGATCCTTGAGATGGTGGTGTTGGACCGCTTCATTCGAGCATTACCCCAGGACCTTCAACAGTGGGTGGGGCAGGGAGATCCCCTCTCTTGTGATGCCATGGTAGGTGCAGTGGAGCAGTTTCTGGCTACCCGTGAACTGTCACGCCGCACTGGCACAAAGCACAACCCACGTACCAACTCAAACAATAGAGGCCAGCGCTGGCGCCAGGACCCACGACCGTTCGCACGATTTGAGCGGGTGGAAGAAAACCCGGATAGGGACAGACGCTCTAAATCTCAGAAAGGGTTTCAAGAACGAACTGGGCCAATTGTTTGTTTTGAGTGTGGGGAGAATGGACATATTAAGGCTCACTGCCCACAGTTGTCTGAGCCAATGGAGTGTGCGTATGGCTCTGTGAAGTCTGAATTTTGTGGAGTGGTAGGTATGACCCGTGAGGGAAAACGTACCCACAACTTCCTCACCACAGTGATTTTAAATGGTAAACCAGTCTCCGCCCTGGTGGACTCAGGGAGTAATATTAGCTTGGTATCAGGGAAGTTGGTTAAGCCTCTCCGGTTACACCAGGGTGAGAAGTTGCGGGTGTTATGTGTGCATGGGTGTACGCTTCAGTACACCACGACTCTGATAAAAGTAAAAATTGAGGGGCAAGTCATCCAAACTATGGCAGCAATTGTACCAAAGTTACTGTCACATCTGCCGCAACTCCGGTCAGAGACCGCCCCGCTGACGCGTCACACGGCGGACCCATGCGCCCACGCACGGCCAGGGCGGTACACGCACGCTCGGAAAGGAGTTGCCAGCACCTCCCACAGAGAGGGAACTTGGCCGCACGCCCGCGTGATGTCAGCGCTCCGCGACGCGCATCGCGCACACGCGCGGGTTGCTCGGCAACCAAGGCAATCACCAGGAAAGCCTGACCTGCAGGCTGTTTCAGATTACTGCCTCCCGGACACCATTGGAGGACCGGATCACACCCCCGCAAGGTAATTTGATCCTTCCCACATATATACCTGCTCCTGTCTGGCATTCCTTGCTGAGCATAAACTCCTGTTTATGCATTGTGCTCACTGCTGCTGTTTAGTTGACTTGAACTTTGCTTGGTCTGACCTGTCTGTTCTCTCCTGTCCTGAGCCTGGCTGTTCTTTGGATTCCTACACTCTCCAGCGCTTTGACCCCGGCTTCGCCCTCGACCATTCTACCTTCTATTACCCTGGACCTTGGCTAAGGAAATCTACCATCCTCTACTCTCCAACCCCGGATCACGGCAAGTACCCTGACTACCCTGACCTCTCCAACCCTACGACGCTGTACGACTTGGACTACGCATTCCGAACAGGACTGCGTGGTTGTGGGTCGGTGTCTTTCTATCCCCACCTCAGCCCTGCGGTCTTCCGTCCTGTTTGTGGTGAGCGCAGCGTGACAGTTACCCCATTCCCTAGTGTTAGGCTGTAATTTCCCGGGTTTTGACATCCTGATCAGAGGACAGCTCACCTTAAACAATCCTACTCCAGATGAGCTTTTTCCATTTACAGACCCCGAATTAGTCTCCGAGGTGTCTAAAACTCGAAAGTCGAAACGAGAACGTAGGAAGGAAAAAAAAATAGAGACACCCCCACCCCAGTTAGCACTGGCCACTACTCCTGACGGAGGGGGACCAGAGGGAGAAGAGTTGTCCGAGACAGGACCTGTTGATGCTCAGGTGTCCGAGTCACCCGTGGAGGTAATCGGCCAAACTCCAGATGAGGAAGGTTTTGAAAGTCTAGAACTTTCCCTGACTAACTTTTGTAGGGAGCAGGCTAATGATCCCCAGTTGAAAAATGGGTTTAGCCAGGCAGTAGAAGTTAATGGAGTCCCGGTAGAAGGGACATCCAAGGAATCCTATCCCTATTTTTGTATAAAAAATGACTTGTTATACCATGTGAGCCAAGAGGAGATAGAAAAATTGCAAGTACCCAGTTCATTAGTAAGGAAGGTCCTGGAGCTAGCACACTCTCACTTATTGGGGGGTCATCTGGGAGTAGAGAAGACACAGCAAAGAATCCTAAAAAGATTTTACTGGCCAGGGATATATAATGCAGTAGAGATTCTGTGCCTCTTGTCCAGAGTGTCAGTTGACAGCCCCCCGACCAAGTTTGAGGGCCCCATTGATCCCTATGCCTATTATTGAGATCCCATTTGAGAGGATCGCCATGGATATAGTGGGTACCTTGGAGAAATCTGCCAAGATCATCAATACATCCTAGTGATCCTAGACTATGCCACTCGCTATCCAGAGGCGTTGCCTTTACGTAATACTTCCTTCAAAGCTATAGCTAAGGAATTGTTACATGTATTCTCCCGACTCGGGATACCGAAGGAAATTCTGACAGATCAGGGTACCCCGTTTACATCTAAGCTTATGCGAGACTTATGTGTAGAGCTAAAAATACAGTCCCTAAGAACCTCTGTTTACCATCCGCAAACGGACGGACTGGTAGAACGATTTAATAAAACTCTGAAGATGATGTTGAGAAAGGTGGTTGCTAGTGATGGGAAAAACTGGGACACCTTGTTGCCTTATCTCTTGTTTGCTATCCGAGAGGTGCCACAGGCCTCTACAGGGTTTTCCCCGTTTGAACTCCTGTATGGGAGACGCCCAAGAGGGATTCTGGATAGCCTCAAAGAAGAGTGGGAGCAACAAGCTGTTCCAGGGAAAAATGTCGTCCAATTTGTGGAAGATTTGAAAGAACGTATTGCGCATATTACCCCATAGTCAGACAACATTTAGAAGAGGCACAGAGGGCCCAACAGAACCTTTACAACAGACAGGCTACGGTTCGCAACTTCCGACCAGGGGACCGAGTAATGGTGCTTGTTCCCACGGCCGAAAGCAAGCTGTTATCACATTGGCAGGGGCCATATGAGGTTCTAGAACAGGTCGGCCCGGTGAATTATAAAATTCGACAGCCAGATCGGAGGAAGGTAGAGCAAATCTATCACATAAATCTATTAAAATCCTGGAAGGATAGAGAGGTATGTCTGACGGTAGTAGCTAATAAATCCGGGAAAGGGGAGGAACCACTTGTTCGAATATCGGCAGAACTCACCCCTAAACAATACAGAGAAGCTGTGGACTTGGTAAAAAGGAACAGGGATGTATTTTCCAGCGTACCAGGGAAAACTAGGGTGATTTCCCATGATATCGTCACCAAGCCAGGCGTAGCCATAAAGATAAGACCCTATAGAATCCCAGAAGCCAGAAGAGGGGCTATTCAGTCAGAGGTAAAGAAGATGCTAGATTTAGGCGTAATTGAGGAGTCCAAAAGTCAATGGTCCAGCCCTATTGTCTTGGTACCTAAGCCAGATGGGTCAATACGGTTCTGTAATGACTTTAGAAAAGTAAATGAAGTCTCTAAGTTTGATGCCTATCCTATGCCACGGGTAGTCGAGTTAATTGAGAGGTTGGCGAGGGCTCGTTTTCTAACCACTTTAGATCTTACAAGGGGTTATTGGCAAATCCCCTTAACAAGTTCAGCAAAAGAGAAAACGGCCTTCTCCACACCTGATGGTCTTTTTCAGTATACTGTCTTACCCTTTGGTCTTCATGGGGCGCCTGCAACCTTCCAAAGGGTGATGAATAAATTGTTACACCCACACTCGAACTACGCCTCAGCGTACTTAGACGATGTGGTAATTCATAGTCCAGATTGGGACTCACATATACCAAAGGTTGAGGCAGTGTTGAGAACCTTTCGGGAGGCGGGGCTTACAGCCAACCCAGCTAAATGTTCATTCGGCCTAGCAGAAGCAAAATATCTTGGCTATGTTGTGGGAAGGGGGACAGTAAAACCCCAGCTCAATAAAGTTGAAGCCATTGAGTGTTGGCCCCGTCCCCTTAAAAAAAAACAGGTTAGGACATTTCTAGGCATTGTAGGTTACTACAGGCGATTTATACCCCATTTTGCAACCTGGGCTGCACAGCTTTCAGATCTAGTAAAGGCAAAGGCACCTGATGTTGTAAAATGGAACAGTAATGCGGAGACCGCATATTTAGACCTACGTACAGTGCTCTGTAGTCACCCAGTCTTGGTAGCCCCGGATTTTACTAAGGAGTTTTTTCTGCAAAAGGACGCCTCCGAAGTAGGTCTCGGAGCAGTACTGTCCCAGTTTGTAGGAGAAGAGGAACACCCGGTCCTCTATTTAAGTCGCAAATTGTGTCCCCGCGAACAAAGATTTGCCACAGTAGAAAAAGAGTGTTTGGCCGTAAAGTGGGCAACAGACACATTGAAGTATTACCTGTTAGGCAGGTCTTTTACGCTCATTACAGATCACGCACCCCTACAGTGGATGCATAGAAATAAAGAAAAGAACTCGAGAGTTACCCATTGGTTTTTGTCGTTGCAACCTTTCAACTTCACGGTCCAACATCGGCCAGGCATACTGCACGGTAATGCTGATGCACTCTCTAGGGTGCACAGTCTCGGAGCACGGGCCGCTCCACTCGGTAACGTTACGCTGGGAAGGGGGATATGTGACAGGGTCATTGACTCGGTATATGTTAGTAGGAGATGGCAGTATGCATGCTTTCCAGTAGACGAGGGGTTAACCCAGCTGGTTAAGCAGTCCACAGGTGATTCAAATTAAGCTAGTTCACCTGCTTTAAAAAAAGAAGAGGAAATACCTCTGGGGTGGCAGTCTCTCTCTCTGAGGTGCAGAGAGAAGACAGAGGAGTGTTGACAGACAGACACAAGCTGCTCAGATTGATCCTGTCCCAAGGGGGGGAGAATAAAGCTCCCAGGTAAGGAGCCAACTGCTATTGCTGAACCTTGTTGGGCTGGACTAGGTTAGCTAGCCAGCCAGGTAGTTAGCCTGCACTTTTGTTTAGTCAGTGCCCCGACCGGGGTTAGGCTTTTGTTTACGTTTCAATTTAAAGGGACAGTGTACCCATTGTTTTAGTTACCCTTTTTGGACAAATAAATCCACCAGCACTATTTCACCAGAAAAGTCGCGTTGTCTCCTCACTTGCCACGACCATCCTGCCACAATATATATATATATATATATATATATATATATATACAGCTAGGTCCGGAAATAATTGGACACTGATTGATACAAGTTTTGTTATTTTGGCTGTGTACCAAAATATATTCAAGTTACAGTTAAATAATCAATATGGGCTTAAAGTACAGTCTATCAGTTTTAATTTGAGGGTATTCACATCCAAATTGGAGGAAGGGTTTAGGAATTACATCTCTTTAATATGTAGCCCCCTCTTTTTGAAGGGACCAAAAGTAATTGGACAATTGACTTAAAAGCTGTTTCATGGACAGGTAAGCAGGTAAAAGGTCTGGAGTTGATTCCAGGTGTGGCATTCACATTTGGAAGCTGTTGCTGTGAACCCACAACATGCGGTCAAAGGAGCTCTCAATGCAAGTGAAACAGGGCATCCTTAGGCTGCAAAAAAAAATAAAAAATCCATCAGACAGATAGCAGGAACATTAGGAGTGGCCAAATCAACAGTTTGGCACATTCTGCAATACAAAAAGGCCTGGACGTCCACGGAAAACAACAGTGGTGGATGATCGTAGGATCCTTTCCATGGTAAAGAACAACCCCTTCACAACATCCAGCCAAGTGAAGAACACTCTCCAGGAGGTAGGCCTATCATTATTCAAGTCTACCATAAAGAGAAGACTTCACGAGAGCAAATACAGAGGTTTCACCACAAGGTGAAACCCATTCATAAGCCTCAAGAATAGAAAGGCCAGATTAGACTTTGCCAAACAATACCTAAAATAGCGAGCCAAGTTCTGGAACAGCATTCTTTGGACAGATGAAACTAAGATCAACCTGTACCAGAATGATGGGAAGAAAAAAGTATGGAGAAGGCTTGGAACGGCTCATGATCCGGAGCATACCACATCATCTGTAAAACACGGTGGAGGCAGTGTGATGGCATGGGCATGCATGGCTTACAATGGCACTGGGTCACTTGTGTTTATTGATGATGTGACAGAAGACAGAAGCAGCCAGATGAATTCTGAAGTGTATAGGGATATATTGTCTGCTCAGATTCAGCCAAATTTAGCAAAATTGATTGGACAGCGCTTCACTTTACAGATGGACAGTGAGGCAAAGAAGTGGAATATTCTGCAATGGCCGAGTCAATCAACTGATCTCAACCCGATTGAGCATGCATTTCACTTGCTGAAGACAAACCTTAAGGCAGAAAGACCCATGAACAAACAACAACTGAAGACAGCTGCAGTAAAGGCCTGGCAAAGCATCATAAAGGAGGAAACCCAGCGTTTGGTGATTTTGTGGAGAGTGAAGAATTTTTAGAATTAGATAAATTGGTTGACTCTAGGGTACTCAAATATGAGAAAGATATTAGTGAACGTAAGAGTAATAAATATGTGAGAGATCAAACTGACTATGCTACGGACAAAGTCAGATATTGGAGACGACATGATAGGAGAAACAGATCAAAACATTACACTCCAAATAAACACTATAAGAAAACCAAAACTGATAGATATAGAGACAATAGTAGAGATCAAAGAAATACCCATTTGACACCTAGTGAGAAGGACAAAAATACCAACAGAAGAGAAAAGAAACCAGTTAAAGCTCAGTTCTCTTGTCCCACAGAAAACAAATTTGAGGTTTTACAAGATAGGGGGGAATCATGTGAGGAGGTTGTGGTGGAAAAGAAAGACATTGACAGAAGTAGTGGTGCTATACTAAAAACCCAAAATAGAGATTCTAGTAAAAACAATACAGAAAATACCGTTTCCAATATTAAATCCCACACTGCTTCTTTTTTAGAACTAGTGACACAACAAGAAAATCGAGAAAGGGGAAAATCCTATCCTCTGTGGGATCGGAAATCGACGTATCATTCAAACACCCCTCAACGAAGAAAGAGAAGTTGCGAGGAGCCAGGGGAGGGAGGCGCGAGCAAAGAAAGAAGGAGAGTAAGCTAAGAGTCAGCAATCCAGAAGTACACGGTATATTTAATTTATCCACTTTTATTTTATCAAGTAATCACATATCACTCCTGACCAGGGGTCTTTCATTTGCGCCAAGTAGTCTTCCCAATAGATTTGATCTATTTGTAGATCTAAACAAGTACATTAGGAAAATCACTTTAATGAGACATTTCACTATGCAAAACAAAGAACAGCAAAATATATTCAATGCACGAGAAATTGCTTGCATTGATGCAATGACTGCATTACTGATGGAAGGTACACAAATAGAGAATTCAATACACTTACTAAATCCAAGTCAATTATCCACATATGAGTCAGATAGCCTTACACCATCCAATAGGAATCATGACAACATTACATCACAATCAGTGACAACCCTAAATCCAGTCATGGAACCAACTTTGTATGGGCCAGTTGATCTTGATTCAACAGGTGATACAAAAATAGTCCATTCCCCATTTTCAGCCAAGTCCACATATTTTCCTTATCATTCTAAAGGATCATTTATAGAAACATTCTATACTATGGTACTCAAAGACTTTGAATCAATGTGTCTAAATACTACCACTATACAAAATAGAAATTTATCGAAAGAGGAGAATATTGCACTTAAGGAACTTAGCAGTATGAATAATCTTGTCATCAGACAAGCAGATAAAGGAGGGGGCATAGTCCTGCAAGATAGAATTGATTATCTCTCTGAAGCCTATCGATTATTAGGTGACAACACCTCCTATCTTGTTCTGGGTAAAGACCCAATGGAAGAGTTCCAGGGTCAATATAAGGACTTTCTCACCAAGGCCCTAGCTATGGACATCATTATTAAAGCAGAGTTTGGTTTTCTTTTTATACGTTTTCCCAGAACACCCATTTTTTATCACATTCCGAAGCTTCATAAACACATTTCCATTCCCCCTGGTAGACCCATTGTTTCAGGGGTGGAGTCGATGACATCCAGCGTGTCCCAATATGTGGACTATTTTTTACAACCCATAGTGAGCAGATTAAAATCATATTTGAGGGACACGCTGCATGTCCTTGACTCCATCTCTGAAATGAAATGGAAACCCACATATATTTGGGCTACATGTGACATAACATCTTTATACACATGTATTAAGCACAATAAAGGTATAGAAGCGATCAAACATTTCCTTGACATGGACACTAACATACAGTATGCAAAATACAGTCCACATTTATTTTACAGGCTATTTCTTTTATTTTAGAGCACAACTATTTTTTGTTTGAGAACTCATGTTATTTACAGATCTGTGGGACGGCCATCGGCACAAGGTTCGCCCCCAGCTATGTGAACCTCTACATGGGTTTGTGTTAGGAACTCCATGTTTGGGGTGATGCGGATCTGGGGGCGAGCCTTGTGTACTATGGCCGCTACATAGATGACATTATTTTAATTTGGGATGGTCACTTGGAACAATTAGAGAACAAATTAAATTCATTTAACAACAACGACATGGACCTAAAGTTTACATTTAATATTAACAAAAAAAGCATAGTGTTTCTGGATCTTGAACTGGAGGCTGGTCCTAGTGGTGATATTATCACCAAAACTCATTTCAAAACGGTTGCCATAAACAGTTATTTACACAATAAAAGTAATCATTACAAAAGATGGTTGGACAATATACCCAGGGGCCAATTTCTCAGAATCAGGAGAAATTGTTCTCTACATTCTGACTTTTTGGCCCAGGGGGAATTATTGGTCCAAAGGTTTCTAGCCAAAGGTTATAATGTTCACACTATATTAGAAACATTTCGACAAGTCAGTATTTTGGATCGAAAGTCTCTGCTCAGCAAAACTAAAAAGAATTATTTGAAAGATAGATCGGTGAATGTCAACACAAAGGATGGCTCTGTCAAATCCCCATTATTCATTACGACATACAATAACTCAGTGAGAGGTATTACATCAATCCTAAATAAACATTGGAGCATACTGTTGAGGGACCCTATAATTGGGCAGAAGTTACAACCAAAAATTCCTATCATTTATAAGAAAGCCAGAAATCTGAAAACTATGTTGGCTCCTAGTCGCTTAAAACAGACCATTGATCTCCCCGTAACCAGGTTAATAGCAAAAGGCAATTCCATCTGTGGTCGCAACAGATGCTTAACTTGCAGACATATATGCAAAAATGATCAAGTAACTTCATTTCACAACAAATCCATTCATACAATTAAAGGTCACATCAATTGTTTATCTTCATTTGTTATTTATGTTATCACATGTTTATGTGGTTATCAGTATGTGGGGAGAACCACACGGACTTTAAGCACAAGATTTCTAGAACACAGACGAAACATTATACATGGAATTACCACACACAATCTGTCTAGACATTTCTCGGAAAAGCATAATAAGGATCCATCTTCTTTGGTGGTGATGGGTTTAGAACAAATTCCTTTAACATTGCTTAGTGGTGATAGAGTCAAGAGACTGAATTTAAGAGAGACCTACTGGATATATATGTTGGAAACATTAGGCCCGGGAGGTCTCAATGACTGTATTGATACCAGTACTATTGTATAACATTATCCATTTAGCACACCGATGGGATCTCAGAGGTCTGGGTTGAGCATGTCTAACTTGCTCCCTCTGTGTTTTCCCAGATGGTGGATTGAATGGGGGACCCCTGGTCAGAACTGTATTGTATCACAAGTATTTAAGTAATTTATACATTGTCACATATACACATTAATTTTAAGGTTTTCACAAATATTCACACAAAATTCAATTTTTATATCACTCATCCTTTGACATAACACAATTATTCAGCACACACTGTTGAAACACACATAGATTAGTCATAATTTATTAATTTATTGTAAGTACATTTATTATGATATGGATCTGTTTAATATTATCATTTGACACATATTGTTGAAATTCATATACACTAGATATTTCACAATTTACACATATTCATTTATTTTCTACACACTTCTAATATATATTGTTTAGTTTAGTTGAATATAATTCACAATTTATCACACAATACATTAGCACAGCAAATCAATGATTGCTGACTCTTTGCTATTACGTCTCATAATTATATTCTTTCCAATAGCTGCACTCGCTGCACTTCCTTTCTTTCATGTGATTTCCCATTTCAAAAGTGGAATATTAATCTCCACATTTTCATCTCCACAGGATACATCCCCTCAAGTTATGATATCATTTGTATTTTTATACAATTTATACAATTCGTTTCTCTAACAGTTTATTAGTGGAAATATTATTTTATGCTTATTTTATAATTATCAATAGCTTCAATATTTAATCACAATTGGTATATTTAATATACAAGAATCCAATATGACAATAGTGTGTACTATTTTGTACCTGTCTCCACATGCGGATCGTCCTGTTTAAGAATCATTATAGACATGGTTAGTAATATCAGAATATATTTTCAAAAGTATATTGATGTAATATTAGCTCTCACAGCTATTAGGCAATTGATTCCACAATTGTATGTTTAATGTTCATTGTTTCATCTCTTCCTTATATATTTCACGGAGAGCAATATCTAAAATTGTCAAGCTTGTTTTAGATACATTTAGGTACAATTATGTATATTATTTAGGTTCTTCTATTAACTTTTTATCAAATTCAATATTGTCCCCTATATATCTATAATGCATATTAGAATGTTTCATATAATCATAGTTTTTGTTAGATTCATTGCATTTACCAACATATGATATATGTAATTGCTGGGATTGATCTCCATCCTTATAATATAATAATATAAATAGATTTATTATGACAACTGGACATCAATCTATATCAGTTTATTCCGTACAGGTGGTACAACATTTTCTTTATTTATATCTGATGAAGGAATTATATATGCAATGAGATTTTGGTTTATTGATTTAACTATATAATTATTCATTGGGCATTTAAAAACTATACTAATTTAATGTCAATCTCATTTTCTAATACTATTTATGTTGCCATATTATCCTTACTACATATTTTTAAACAATGTTTTTTGCATTTTATTTTATACCTTTAATCTAGTAACCGTTTAACTACTAATTACAATAGTTACATCTAGCACAGATGACCTAAAGACACTGATTGAATTGAACTCATTTGTTGAAGAAAACATTTTATTGGACAATGGGACTATATAACATCAGACAGTTCAATTGGAGTCTATCCCCTGATGAAATCCGCTGAGACTGAGGAAACGCGTAGGGTCACGTGGCATTGAAACTACGGTGGTCGAGCAGTCCAGACGCCAGAGTGAGGACGTCAGTGAAGGTCTCCATGGTCCCTGATTTGTGTGAGAGTAATGGCAGCCGCACGGAACTGACAAGTTCTGGTCTAAAGGAAGAATACCCATTTCGGTGATTGCGGCAACAGCAAACGTCTATTTGGAGCCATTTCGGACGCAATCGTGCGGAGGTGTACTGTGGAGTCTTCGATCTGGTGCATGGGTTGGTCCCATAACATGCCTTATTTTTATTGACAAAGTCTGAGTGTGCATTTGTCTGTCCATAATTTATTAAACATTTTATATCTGATTTTATACAAGGATCGGGCGCTTTTTCTCTTCTTTTTTTCTAATATACTGTATGTATATATATATATATATATATATATATATATATATATATATATATATATATATATTTATATGTGTTACACAAAAAGAAAAAGAAGGGTCAAAAAGGTGCACTCAAACAATATATAATGAAAAAATAGAAAAAATCAACTTTATTAGCAACAACACCATTTTTAAGAGGTCAATTTATTTTTTCTGTGTTCTGGTTTGTTTAGCCAACAATATATTTTTTTCAGTTTTTTGCTATACATCGGTCGATCTTAGTCACAATACTGGGGGAATGTTCTTTCCCCTGGTTTTGTTATGTTATATCTGTACTCCCTTTTTTTGGTTCTTACCAGACTTTTTGTGCCTCTTTGGTGTATAATTTTCTATCATTGTATCACACTGCAATTTATTATGTGATTTGTGTGGGTCTGTCTTGTGTGTTTTTTAATACTCATTGCTAATAAAGTCCATTTTTTCTATTTTTTCATTATATATTGTTTGAGTGCACCTTTTTGACTCTTCTTTTTCTTTTTGTGTAACATATTCCCTATAGGTCGGTAACACCACCAGAGGGTCACTCTCTACCCTGACCTTTGGTTATCTCTTATTACTAGGTCATCCTGGGGTGATTTGATTGCGGCATCTATTTTGTGTCTAATTCATATATATATATATATATGTATATATATTGTGACAAACGGCTTACTCCGGGGCTCCGCCGTCTGTCCGGGACTGTTAGAACACGGTCTTTTAGGGTAGGTTAAATGACGAGGTGTAACATGCTGTTCCTTTAAACAGGCTATTGCCTGGTTTATTAAGTCCCAGGCACTGAGACTGCCAAACGGAATTCAAAATAATACATAAGCAAACAAAAACCCTGCTCATCTGAGCAATAACTTAACTAAGGTTTTCCCTGACTGGGGTTGAACTGGCTTATCCAGTTCCAACAACAAAAATAAGGAACTTTGCAGTTTTAGACAAAAGGAACAGAATGATTTAACCTGTTTGGTGAGAGGCGTTTCCCCTCTCTGCTTCCAGCAGCCTTCCTGCCTCCAGGCTCTTGGGGAGAGGGAAGAGGAACCAGGAAATCAGTCTTAAATACCTGATTTCTAACTAGCAGGACAGGTGACAGAAATCAGGCAGCAGACAAACTCTCGTCTGGATCCCTCATCCATCAGTTCTAGCACTTGCCAAACTGTGGGATGGAGTGCATGTATTTTGAGGCTGCACTTTCCATCCTAAACAGGATAGAAATTGTTCAGTATCCTGGGAGCCCTATATATGGAATTTATTACCATCCCCTGGTTTCTTTCACATATCCTCCCCCCCAGCTCAGACCCCGAGGGATGAGCGACCATGGATATTAGGGAGTGCATCCTTGACAACCCGTCAGCATTGCCATGTTTGTTCCCTGACCTGTGTTCCACAGAAAATTTAAAGGGTTGTAGACTTAGAAACCACCTGGACAGTCTAGCATTCTTCTCTCTTTTTGACACATCCAGGTGAGGGGTGCATGATCTGTGACCAACCGGAATTTTCTCCCCGACAGATAGTATTTCAGCGTCTCTACTGCCCACTTTATTGCGAGAAACTCTTTCTCGACTATGGAGTAATTTTTCTCTTGGGGATTTAATTTCCTACTTAAATAAAGGATGGGGTACTCCTCACCTTGAGACTCCTGGGAGAGTACATCCCCCAGCCCTACCTCAGATGTGTCGGTTTGGACTAAGAACTCTTTGGAGAAGTCAGGTGTGACCAACGCTGGTTGGGCACAGAGAGCTTCTTTCAGGCTTCTAAAGGCCTGTTCGGTTTCGGGGGACCACTTTACCATTAGCGGTCCTCTTGCTTTTGTGAGGTCGGTTAGTGGGGTTGCCTTAGTTGCAAAATTGGGAATAAACCTTCTATAGTAACCAATTAATCCCAAAAAGGTCCTTACTTGTTTTTTTGTTACTGGCCTTGGCCAATTTTGTATCGCCTCTACTTTAAGTGTTTGGGGTTTGAGTAAACCTCTGCCAATAGAATACCCCAGATACTTGGCCTCCTCCAGACCAATAGTGCATTTAGCGGGGTTATCAGTTAGTCCAGCAGACCGAACTGCGTCAAGCACAGCTTGGACCTTTGGAAGGTGGGATTGCCAATCTTCACTATGGATTACTACATCATCCAGGTAGGCGGCAGCATACCGAGCATGTGGTTTTAAAATTGTATCCATCATTCTTTGGAATGTGGCAGGAGCTCCATGTAAGCCACAAAGCAGCACCCTATTCTGAAAGAGGCCGTCTGGGGTTGAGAAGGCTGTCTTTTCTTTTGCCCTTTCTGTGAGGGAAACCTGCAAGTACCCTTTTGTTAGGTCTAGGGTTGTGAGATATCGGGCTTTGCCCAATCTCTCTACCAGTTCATCAACCCTGGGCATAGGATAAGTATCAAATTTTGACACAGCGTTTAGTTTACGGTACTCATTGCAAAACCTTGTTGTACCGTCTGGCTTTGGGACTAAAACTTTAGGGCTGTTCCACCCACTTTGGGATTCCTCAATTACGCCTAGTTTTAGCATTTTTTTAACCTCTAAATTTATAGCCTCTCTTTTGGCCTCAGGGATTCAGGACCGGTTTAAGGTTAACTCGGACCCCCGGTTCAGAGACTAGGTCATGGTCAATTACGCTAGTTCTACCTGGCTGTGTAGAGAAGACTTCTTTGTTTCTTCTCACTAAATTCTGGACCTCTCATTTGTGATGAACGGACAGGGTTTCAGCTATGCTAACCTCTGGGTCAGTTTCTCGATTCTCTGATGGACTTGGGGGTACTAGGGTTAACAAGACCTCTCTATCTTTCCAGGGCTTAAGTAGGTTTACATTGTAAATTTGCTCAGGTTTCCTCCTTCCTGGCTGTCTCACTTTGTAATTTACTTCTCCCACTCTTTCCAAGACCTCATATGGCCCATGCCACTTAGCAAGGAATTTACTCTCTACGGTGGGAACCAGAACTAGCACCCTATCGCCTGGAAAAAAAAATTCTGACCCTAGCACCCTTATTATATGTATTCCTCTGTGCCTCTTGAGCTTTTTCCATGTGTTCCCTCATTATAGGTAGGACTGCAGCTATGCGGTCCTGCATCTGGGCAACATGCTCTATTACACTTCTGTATGGGGTAACCTTGTGTTCCCAAGTCTCTTTGCTATATCCAGTAAGCCCCTTGGGTGTCGGCCATAAAATAGTTCAAACGGGGAGAAGCCTGTGGATGATTGGGGAACCTCCCTAATGGCATATAACAGGTATGGTAACAAACAATCCCAGTTTTTCCCATCCTTATCGACCGCCCGGCGTAACATGCTTTTTAAGGTTTTATTGAATCGCTCCACTAAATCATCTGTTTGTGGACGATAGACTGAGGTTCTGAGATGCTTGATTTTTAGGAGTTTACATAACTCTTTTGTTACTTGGGACATAAATGGTGTTCCCTGGTCAGTTAAGATCTCTTTAGGAATTCCGACCCGGGTAAACAGGACTAGTAACTCTTTTGCTATGTTTTTAGCAGAGGTGCTACGTAGGGGAATTGCCTCCGGGTATCGGGTGGCATAATCTAATATTACCAATATGTGCTGATGTCCCCTTGCCGACTTTATTAGGGGTCCTACTAGATCCATAGCAATCCGGTTAAATGTATGTATGTATGTATGTATGTCTTTATTTGTATAGCGCCATAAAATGTACATAGCGCTTCACAGTAGTAATACATGTCATATAAATAACAAATATAAATAACACATCATGGGAATAAGTGCTTCAGACATACTGTAAAAGTAACATTAAGGAAGGAGTCCCTGCTCCGAGGAGCTTACAATCTAATTGGTAGGTAGGGAGAACGTACAGAGACAGTAGGAGGGAATACTAGTAAGTGCGTCTGCAGGAGGCCAAGCTTTGTGTCATGTGTCCATGATTATCCAGTGCTACTCATATGCTTCTTTAAGCAGATGTGTCTTAAGGTGGGTCTTAAAGGTGGATAGCGAGGGGGCTAGTCGGGTATTGAGGGGAAGAGCATTCCAGAGGTGTGGGGCAGAAAGTGAGAAAGGTTTAAGGCGGGAGAGAGCTTTAGATACAAAGGGGGTAGAAAGAAGACATCCTTGAGAAGAACGCAAGAGTCGTGATGGTGCATAGCGAGAAATTAGGGCTGAGATGTAATGAGGGGCAGAAGAATGTAAAGCTTTAAAAGTGAGCAGTAGAATTGAGTGTGAGATACGCGATTTAATCGGAAGCCAGGAGAGGGATTTCAGCAGGGGAGACGCTGAGACAGATTTAGGAAAGAGTAGAGTGATTCTGGCAGCAGTGTTTAGGATAGATTGTAGGGGAGACAGGTGAGAGGTAGGAAGGCCGGACAGCAGGAGGTTGCAGTAATCAAGACGTGAGAGAATGAGGGCCTGAGTCAGAGTTTTAGCAGTTGAGTAACAGAGGAAAGGGCGTATCTTTGTGATATTGCGGAGGAAAAAGCGACAAGTTTTAGAAACGTTTTGAATATGAGAGGAGAATGAGAGAGAGGAATCAAGTGTGACCCCTAGGCAGCGTGCTTGGGCTACTGGGTGAATGATCGTATTTCCAATAGCAATGTGGAAGGATGTAGTAGGGCCAGGTTTGGGAGGTAGTATAAGGAGCTCTGTTTTTGCCATGTTAAGTTTCAGTCGGCGGATGGCCATCCAGGATGATATTCCAGAGAGGCATTCAGAAACTTTGGTCTGTATAGCAGGTGTAAGGTCAGGGGTTGAAAGGTAAATTTGTGTGTCGTCAGCATAGAGGTGATATTTAAACCCAAAAGATGTGATTAGGTCACCTAGAGAGAGTGTGTAGAGAGAAAAGAGAAGGGGTCCCAGGATAGAGCCCTGGGGTACCCCCACAGAGAGATCAATAGAGGAGGAGGAGGTGTTAGCAAAAGAGACACTGAAGGTACGATGGGAGAGGTAAGAGGAGATCCAGGATAAAGCTTTGTTCCGAATACCAAGAGTATGGAGAATGTGAAGGAGAAGAGGGTGGTCCACGGTGTCGAATGCTGCAGAGAGGTCGAGTAATATGAGCAGAGTGTAATGACCTCTGTCTTTGGCAGCGTGGAGGTCGTCAGTTATTTTAGTGAGGGCTGTTTCAGTAGAGTGAGCAGTGCGGAAGCCAGATTGTAGAGGGTCTAGTACAGAATAGGTGTTGAGAAAGTGTAGCAATCGAGAGAATACAAGACGTTCAAGGAGTTTGGAGGCAAAAGGCAGGAGGGAGACAGGTCGATAGTTAGAAGGACAGGTAGGGTCAAGCTTGCTGTTTTTGAGTAATGGTATAACGGTTGCATGCTTGAAGGATGAAGGAAAGGTACCAGAGTAGAGGGAAGAGTTAAAGATCTGTGTGAGCATAGGGATTATAGAAGGAGCAAGAGGTTTTAGGAGATGGGAGGGAATGGGGTCAAGTGGGCAAGTGGTAGAGGGCGAAGAGGAGATCAGCAGTGATACATCCTCCTCCGAGATAGCAGAAAAAGAGTCAAGAAAGACAGGAGGAGAGTTGGGAAGCATTGTGGGATGGGAGGAGACAACAGATGGGATGTTCTGCCGTATGGACTCCACCTTTTTCTTAAAAAAGTCAGCAAAGTCCTGAGGTGAGATGGATGCAGAAGAGGAGGCAGCTGAGGGTGGTCTGAGTAGAGAGTCAAAGACAGAAAAGAGACGGCGTGGGTTAGACTTGTGTGTGTTGATTAGTGATGAAAAGTAGGTTTGTTTAGCCTGAAAGAGGGCAGAGTTGAAACAGGATAGCATAAATTTGTAGTGAATGATGTCTGCGAGCGTATGAGATTTCCTCCAGAGGCGTTCAGAGGAACGAGTGGAGGAACGCAGCATGCGTGTGTGGGAGTTTAGCCAGGGTCTGGGGTTAGAAGGGCGAGGACGGCAGAGAGAAAGTGGGGCATGAAGATCAAGAGAGGAAGATAAGGCAGAGTTGTAGTTCCTGACCAGGTTGTCAGGGTCTGAAGCGGAACTGAGAGAGGAGAGGGAGGAGCGTAAAGTGGAATCAAGAGCTGGTAGGTTAATAGAGTGCAGGTTTCTGCAAAAACGAGGGCGAGATGGAGATGGAGATGGAGAGAAGCGAGAGAGAGAAAATGAGATGAGGTGATGGTCAGAGAGAGGAAAAGGGGAAATGGAGAAGTCGGAGAGAGAGAAGTTTTTAGTGAAAACCAGGTCTAAGTAGTGGCCATCCTTGTGGGTGCTGGCTGCAGTCCACTGTTGAAGGCCAAAAGAAGAGGTTAGAGAAAGAAAGCGGGAAGCCCAAGGGAGAGAGGGGTCATCAATGTGGCAATTGAAGTCCCCAAGGAGAAGAACAGGGGAGTCTGAGGAGAGAAAGAAAGAGAGCCAGGATTCAAAGTGAGAGAGAAAGGCAGAAGGGGGATGAGTAGAGGAAGGTGGGCGATAGATGACCGCCACATGGACCGGGAGAGGAGAGAAGATCTGGACTGTGTGAGCCTCGAAGGAGGGAAAAGCAAGAGAGGGGGGAATAGAAACTTTTCTGTAACGGCAGAGAGAGGAGAGCAGGAGCCCCACTCCTCCACCCCTGCCATCAGGGCGTGGAGTGTGGGAGAAGGAAAGGCCACCGTAGGAGAGGGCAGCTTCAAGAGCAGAGTCAGACTGAGTGAGCCAGGTCTCAGTTATAGCAAAGAGAAGCAGGGAGTGAGAGAGAAAGAAGTCATGCACAGAGAGGAACTTGTTAGAGAGGGAGCGAGCATTCCAAAGGGCACAGGAGAAAGGGAGAGAGGAGGGAGGGTGGCAGGGGATGGGTATGAGGTTAGAGGGGTAAATGGTATAGAGGGGTAAATGGTACATTTATTATGGGAAGGGGTACCAATTGACTACGATACGCTTTGAACGGGGCGGTGATCTGACATTCTGGGCATGAGGAGCAATAATTTGTAATTTCTGCCAGAAGCCCAGGCCAATTGAAGCTTCGGAGAACCTTTTCTTTTGTCTTTTCCACCCCTAGGTGTCCCCCCAATGGGTGACTATGTGCGAGGTGTAATACTACATTACGGAATGTCCGTGGTACCAACAATTGTTTAGTTATAATTGATTTCCTTTTATCAACCCGATATACTAGGTCATTTTCTAACTCGAAGTAGGGGTAGGCAAGTGACCTATGTGGTTTGCCAGGAGTATTATTCTGGTCCCGTATATTCCCCCTTGCTTCCGCTAATGTGGGGTCTTCCCACTGGGCCTTCTTAAAACTCCCCGGGCTGACCTCTTGGTCAGCGAAGGTGTTATCCTGTTCTGGGGTGGTAAGCGCCTGTTCAACATCTTAATTTGGGGTATTCCCTACCAAGGTGGCCATGGGAAAGGGGATTTTACAGCACTCTTCCTCTTTCCCCTTTTTATTTGGGCCCACTTCAACCTCCATTTCTGAAAAAGGGAAAGGAGTGTTTCTTCTGTTACTTCTTTATGGTCCGCTATTGAACTCTGGGCGCTTTCTGAGAGGAGGACCACATTTTTAGAAAATGGGGAAAGTCGGTCCCTATTAACACATTATGTGCCAGTTTGGGTACTATACCCACTTTGAAATCTAAAGAACCAAACTCTGTTTCAATAAGAACATCAACAGTGGAATATTCGTGATTATCCCAACGTATACAACAAATTGCCACTCTTTGTGACCTGTTTACCTGTTTTTTCCCAATGGGCAGCAGGTATTCGGACACTAATGTAACCATACTCCCAGAGTCAAGTAGTGCCTGAGCCTCTTACCATTTACCTTTACAAATGCCCAGAGATGGTTATTCAAGGGGTCCTCTGGGCTAGGGCCCATACATTGAGACCACAATGAATAAGGTTCAACGCTGTTGCATTGCATTAGTTCAATATTTCGTGGGCAAACTTTCGCGGTGTGGCCCCTCTCATAACAATTTACACATTTAGGTACATAGTCTGTGTCCCACTTAGAGCCCTTTTTCGGCTCTCCATGTTGGCTGTTGCCCTTAATATGCGAGCCACTGTTGCTGGTGCTGTGTGAAGGCGGTCGTCGCGCTTCAGCTCCCCTTAACCCTGGTACCCTTTTACCGTCTCTGGAAGAGTCCTGGAACCTTGGGTAGTGGGGATAATCCATGACTGTGGGTTGCAGGTGCTCTTCTGCTGCATTGTACCTTTCTACGAGGGCCATCAGCTCGTCTGCATTGTGTGGGTCACTCTGACTGACCCAACGGCGTAGGGCAGAGGGAAGTTTCCTCAAGAACTGGTCCATGACCAACCGTTCCACGATGTGGCTTGCTGAGTTGATCTCGGGTTGTAGCCACTTCCGAGCGAGGTGGATGAAGTCATACATCTGGGATCGGGTGGCTTTATCCAACGTGAAGGACCATGCGTGGAACCTTTGGGACGCGAACGGCCGTGGTTACGCCAAGGCGGGCGAGGATCTCGAACTTCAATTTTGCATAGACGTTAGCTTCGGCTGGCTCTAGATCAAAGTAAGCCTTATGGGGTTCGCCGCTTAAGAAGGCTGCGATTAGACTGGCCCACTCAGCTTCTGGCCAACCCTCTCTCTGTGCCGTGCGTTCAAACGTGAGAAGATAGGTTTCAATATCATCCGAGGGCCCCATCTTCTGAAGGTAGTGGCTTGCCCTGGTTATTTTCGGGACTGGGGCTGCCTCTGCCAGTGGAGTCTTAATGATAGTCCCTCTCAGGATCTCGAGTTCCTGCTGTAAGCCCTGGGCGAACCGTTGTTGCTCCTCTCTCAGCAAGCGGTTTGTCTCTTGCTGGTTTGCTTTTCGCGATTTGCAGAGCTGCATTCGCCTCTTGCAGGGCTGCATTCGTCTGTTGCTGGTTTGCATTCGTCTCTTGCTGGGCTATTAACAGCTGTTGCTGGGTTGCATTCGCCTTTTGCAGGGCTGCATTCGTCAGTTGCTGGTTTGCATTAGTCTCTTGCTGGGCTATTATCAGCTGTTGCTGGGTTTCATTTGTGTCTTTCTGGGCAGCGACATTGCGTACCAGCACGCTCACCATGTCTTCCATCTTGTTTGGAGAGAAAAAAACCCTTTTTTTTTCTTCTTAAAGTTCTTTAACCCGCAGACCTTTTAGTGTTCTGCCCGCATTCTCCACCATATGTGACAAACGGCTTACTCCAGAGCTCCGCCGTCTGTCCGGGACTGTTAGAACACGGTCTTTTAGGGTAGGTTAAATGACGAGGCGTAACGTGCTGTTCCTTTAAACAGGCTATTGCCTGGTTTATTAAGTCCCAGGCACTGAGACTGCCACACGGAATTCAAAATAATACGTAAGCAAAAAAACCCTGCTCATCTGAGCAATAACTTAACTAAGGTTTTCTCTGACTGGGATTGGACTGGCTTATCCAGTTCCAACAACAAAAATAAGGAACTTTGCAGTTTTAGATAAAAGGAACAGAATGATTTAACCTGTTTGGTGAGAGGCGTTTCCCCTTTCTGCTTCCAGCAGCCTTCTTGCCTCCAGGCTCTTGGGGAGAGGGAAGAGGAACCAGGAAATTAGTCCTAAATGCCTGATTTCTAACTAGCAGGACAGGTGACAGAAATCAGGCAGCAGACAAACTCTTGTCTGGATCCCTCATCCCTCAGTTCCAGTACTTGCCAAACTGTGGGATGGAGTGCATGTATTATGAGGCTGCACTTTCCAGCCTAAACAGGATAGAAACTGTTCAGTAACCTGGGAGCCCTATATATGGAATTTATTACCATCCCCTGGTTTCTGTCAATATATGTATATATATATATATGTGTGTATGTATATATATACATATATATATATACATACATACATACATACATACATACATACATACTGTGACAAACAGCTTACTCCGGGGCTCCGTCGTTTGTCCGGGACTGTTAGAACACGGTCTTTTAGGGTAGGTTAAATGATGAGGCGTCACGTACTGTTCCTTTAAACAGGCTATGCCTGGTTTATTCAGTCCCAGGCACTGAGACTGCCACAGTGCATACAACAGAAACAGATCAAAAACAAAAAGCTGCTCACCTGAGCGATAACTTAACTTCGATATCCCTGACTCAGGGTTGGAAGTGGCTTTTCCACTTCCAACAACAAAACAAGGTACTTTTGCAGTCTTAGACAAATGAACAGAATGATTGAACCTGTTTGGGGAAGAGGCTTCTCCCCTCTGTAGTTCAGCAGCCTTCCAGCCTCCAGGCTCATGGGAGAGGGGAGAGCAAACAGGAAATCAGTCTTCCATACCTGATTTCTAATTAGCATGACAGGTGACAGAAATCAGGCAGCAGACAAACTCTGGTCTGGATCTCTCATCCCTCAGTTCCAGCGCTTGCCAAACTGTGGGATGGAGTGCATGTATTATAAGGCTGCACTCCCAGGCCAAACAGGATAGAAACTGTTCAGTATCCTGGGAGCCCTATATATGGAATTTATTACCATCCCCTGGTTTCTGTCACATATCCTCCCCCCCAGCTCAGACCTCGAGGGATGAGCGACCATGGATATTAGGGAGTACATCCTTGACAACCCGTCAGCATTGCCATGTTTGTGCCCTGACCTGTGTTCCACAGAAAATTTAAAGGGTTGTAGGCTTAGGAACCACCTGGTCACTCTAGCATTCTTTTCCCTGTTTTGACACATCCAGGTAAGGGGTGCATGATCTGTGACCAACCGGAATTTTCTCCCCAACAGGTAGTATTTGAGCGTCTCTACAGCCCACTTTATTGCGAGACACTCTTTCTCGACTATGGAGTAATTTTTCTCCTGGGGATTTAGTTTCCTACTTAAATAAAGGATGGGGTGCTCCTCCCCTTGAGACTCCTGGGAGAGTACCGCCCCCAGCCCTACCTCAGATGCGTCGGTTTGGACTACGAACTCTTTGGAGAAGTCAGGTGTGACCAACACTGGTTGGGCACAGAGAGCTTCTTTCAGGCTTCTAAAGGCCTGTTCGGTTTCGGGGGACCACTTTACCATTAGCGGTCCTCTTGCTTTTGTGAGGTCGGATAGTGGGGTTACCTTAGTTGCAAAATTGGGAATAAACCTTCTATAGTACCCAATTAAACCCAAAAAGGTCCTTACTTGTTTTTTTGTAACTGGCCTTGGCCAATTTTGTATCGCCTCCACTTTGAGTGTTTGGGGTTTGAGTAAACCTCTGCCAATAGAATACCCCAGATACTTGGCCTCCTCCAGACCAATAGTGCATTTAGCGGGGTTAGCAGTTAGTCCAGCAGACCAAACTGTGTCGAGCACAGCTTGGACCTTTGGAAGGTGGGATTGCCTATCTTCACTATGGATTACCTCATCATCCAGGTAGGCGGTAGCATACCGAGCATGTGGTTTTAAAATTTTATCCATCATTCTTTGTAATGTGGCGGGAGCTCCATGTAAGCCAAAAGGCAGCACCTTATACTGAAAGAGGCCGTCTGGGGTTGAGAAGGCTGTCTTTTCTTTTGCCCTTTCTGTGAGGGGAACCTACCAGTACCCTTTTGTTAGGTCTAGGGTTGTGAGATATTGAGCTTTGCCCAGTCTCTCTACAAGTTCATCTACCCTGGGCATAGGATAAGTATCAAATTTTGACACCGCGGTTAGTTTCCGGTAGTCATTACAAAACCTTGTTGTACCATCTGGCTTTGGGACTAAGACTATAGGGCTGTTCCACCCACTTTGGGATTCCTCAATTACGCCTAGTTTTAGCATTTTTTTAACCTCTAAACTTATAGCCTTTCTTTTGGCCTCTGGGATTCGGTACGGTTTAAGGTTAACTCGGACCCCCGGTTCAGAGACTAAGTCATGTTCAATTATGCTAGTTCTACCTGGCTGTGTAGAGAAGATTTCTTTGGTTCTTCTCACTAAATTCTGAACCTCTCATTTCTGATGAACGGACAGGGTTTCAGCTATGCTAACCTCTGGGTCAGTTTCTTGATTCTCTGACGGACCTGGAGGTACTAGGGTTAACAAGACTTCTCTATCTTTCCAGGGCTTGAGTAGGTTTATATGGTAAATTTGCTCAGGTTTCCTCCTACCTGGCTGTCTTACCTTATAATTTACTTCACCCACTCTTTCCAAGACCTCATATGGCCCATGCCATTTAGCAAGGAATTTACTCTCCACGGTGGGAACCAGAACTAGTACCCTATCACCTGGAAAAAAAATTCTGACCCTAGCACCCTTATTATACGTATTCCTCTGGGCCTCTTGAGCTTTTTCCATGTGTTCCCTCACTATGGGTAGGACTGCAGCAATGCGGTCCTGCATCTGGGCAACATGCTCTCTTACACTTCTGTAAGGGGTAACCTCGTGTTCCCAAGTCTCTTTGGCTATATCCAGTAAGCCCCTTGGGTGTCGGCCATACAATAGTTCAAACGGGGAGAAACCTGTGGATGATTGGGGAACTTCCCTAATGGCAAATAACAGGTACGGCAACAAACAATCCCAGTTTTTCCCATCTTTATCGATCTCCCGCCGTAACATGCTCTTTAAGGTTTTATTGAACCTTTCCACTAAACCATCTGTTTGTGGATGATAGACTGAGGTTCTGAGATGCTTGATTTTTAGGAGTTTACATAGCTCTTTTGTTACTTGGGACATAAATGGTGTTCCCTGGTCACATAAAATCTCTTTAGGAATTCCGACCCGGGAAAACAGAACTACTAACTCTTTTGCTATGTTTTTAGCAGAGGTGCTACGTAGGGGAACTGCCTCCGGATATCGGGTGGCATAATCTAATATTACCAATATCTGCTGATGTCCCCTAGCAGACTTTATTAGGGGACCTACTAGATCCATAGCAATCCGGTCAAATGGTACCTCTATTATGGGAAGGGGTACCAATGGGCTGCGGTACGCTTTGAACGGTGCGGTGATCTGACATTCTGGGCATGAGGAGCAATAATTTGTAATTTCTGCCAGAACCCCAGGCCAATAGAAGCTTCGAAGTACCTTTTCTTTTGTCTTTTCCACCCCTAAGTGTCCCCCCAATGGATGACTATGTGCGAGGTGTAATACTACGTTACGGAATGTCCGTGGTACCAACAATTGTTTAGTTGTAACTGTTTTCCTTTTATCAACCCGATATACTAGGTCATTCTCTACCTCGAAGTAGGGGTTAGCAAGTGACCTATCTGGTTGGCCAGGAGTACTATTCTGGTCCCGTATATTTCCCCTTGCTACCGCTAATGTGGGGTCCTCCCACTGGGCCTTCGTAAAACTCCCAGGACTGACCTCTAGGTCAGCGAGGGTCTTATCCGGTTCTGGGGTGGTAAGTGTCTGATCAACATCTTGATTTGGGGTATTCCCTACCAAAGTAGTGATGGGAATTTTACAGCACTCCTCCTTTTCCCCCTTCTTATTTGGGCCCTCGTCAACATCCATTTCTGAAAAAGGGAAAGGATTTGTTTCTTCTAATACTTCGTTATGGTCCGCTATTGAACTCTGGGCGCTATTCTGAGCGGGGGACCACATTTTTAGAAAATGGGGAAAGTCGGTCCCTATTAACACATCATGTGCCAGTTTGGGTACAATACCCACCTTGAAATCTAAAGAACCAAACTCTGTTTAAAAAAAAACATCAACAGTGGAATATTCATGATTATCCCCATGTATACAACAAATTGCCACTCTTTGTGAACTGTTTCCCTGTTTCTTCTTAATGGGCAACAGGTATTCGGACACTAGTGTGACCATGCTCCCAGAGTCAAGAAGTGCCCGAACCCTCTTACCATTAACCTTTACAAATGCCCACAGATGGTTATTCAAGGGATCCTCTGGGCTTGGGCCCATACATTGGGACCACAGCGAATAAGGTTCCACGCTGTTGCATTGCATGGGTTCATCATTTAGTGGGCAGATTTTTGTGGTGTGGCCCCTCTCATGACAATTTACACATTTAGGTACATAGTCTGTGTCCCACTTAGAGCCTTTTCCCGGCTCCCCATGTTGGCTATTACCCTTAGTGTGCGAGCCACTGTTGCTGGTGCTGCGTGAAGGTGGTCGCCGCTCTTCAGCACCCCTTAACCCCGGTACCCTTTTACCGTCTCTGGAAGAGTCCTGGAACCTTGGGTACTGGGGTTGCTTCACGACTGTGGGTTGCGGGTGCTCTTCTGCTGCATTGTACCTTTCTACGAGGGCCACAAGCTCATCCGCATTGTGGGGGTCACTCCGACTGACCCAATGGCGTAAGGCAGAGGGAAGTTTCCTCAAGAACTGGTCCATGACCAACCATTCCACGATGTGGCTTGCTGAGTTGATCTCGGGTTGTAGCCACTTCCGGGCGAGGTGGATGAGGTCATACATCTGGCTTCGGGTGGCTTTATCCATCATGAAGGACCATGCGTGAAACCTTTGGGCACGAACAGCCGTGGTTACGCCGAGGCGGGCGAGGATCTCGAACTTCAATTTTGCATAGACGTTAGCTTCGGCTGGCTCTAGATCAAAGTAAGCCTTCTGAGGTTCGCCGCTTAGGAAGGGTGCGATTAGACCAGCCCACTCAGCTTCTGGCCATCCCTCTCTCTGTGCCGTGCATTCAAACGTGAGAAGATAGGCTTTTACATCATCCGAGGGTCCCATCTTCTGAAGGTAGTGGCTAGCCCTGGTCATTTTCGGAACTGGGGCTGCCTCTGCCAGTGGAAGGTTACTGATAGTCCCCCTCAGGATCTCGATTTCCTGCTGTAAGCCTTGAGCGAACCATTGTTGCTCCTCTTTCAGCAAGCGGTTTGTCTCTTGCTGGTTTGCATTCACCTGTTGCTGGTTTGCATTAGTATCTTGCTGGGCTATTAACAGCTGTTGCTGGGTTTCATTCGCGTCTTTCTGGACAGCGACATTGCGTACCAGCACACTCACCACGTCTTCCATCTTGTTTGGAAAGAGAAAAAAAACCTTTTAGTGTTCTGCCCGAATTCTCCACCATATGTGACAAATAGCTTACTCCGGGGCTCCGTCGTTTGTCCGGGGCTGTTAGAACACGGTCTTTTAGGGTAGGTTAAATGATGAGGCGTCACATACTGTTCCTTTAAACAGGCTATGCCTGGTTTATTCAGTCCCAGGCACTGAGACTGCCACAGTGCATACAACAGAAACAGATCAAAAACAAAAAGCTGTTCACCTGAGCGATAACTTAACTTAGATATCCCTGACTCAGGGTTGGAAGTGGCTTTTCCACTTCCAACAACAAAACAAGGTACTTTTGCAGTCTTAGACAAATGAACAGAATGATTGAACCTGTTTGGGGAAGAGGCTTCTCCCCTCTGTAGTTCAGCAGCCTTCCAGCCTCCAGGCTCTTGGGGAGAGGGGAGAGCAAACAGGAAATCAGTCTTACATACCTGATTTCTAATTAGCATGACAGGTGACAGAAATCAGGCAGCAGACAAACTCTGGTCTGGATCTCTCATCCCTCAGTTCCAGCGCTTGCCAAACTGTGGGATGGAGTGCATGTATTATGAGGCTGCACTCCCAGGCCAAATAGGATAGAAACTGTTCAGTATCCTGGGAGCCCTATATATGGAATTTATTACCATCCCCTGGTTTCTGTCACAAAACATACATACATACATACATACATACATACATACATACATACATACATACATACATATATACACGCGCACAGTGGCTTGCAGAAGTATTTTATTTTGGATATATAGGATATGTTCCGATGAAGGTTAGATTAATGATCAAATGTGCAAAAATGAGTGCGAATAAATTGAAGCAATAAAACATTCTGTTTCATGCGGTATTACAGCTGAACCCCATTATAGCGCGACCCGTTATAACGCAAATTCGGTTATAACGCGGTTTTCACGTGGCTCCCGTTTAAAATATATATATATATATATTTTTTTTTTTTAAATTAAAAAATGTTTTTAATTTTTTTTGCACACTGCACACTGCACACACTGCACACACTGCACACACTGCACACACTGCACACACTGCACACTACCACACTGAACACACTGCACACACTCTCACTGCACACACTCTCACTGCACCACTGCACACGCTCTCACTGCACACACTCTCACTGCACACTGCACACACTCTCACTGCACACTGCACACTGCACACACCACACACCACACTGCACACACTCCCAGCACTCACTGCACACTCTCTCACTGCACACTCTCTCACTGCACACTCTCTCACTGCACACTCTCTCACTGCAAACTCTCTCACTGCACACACTCTCACTGCATACATTCTCACTGCACACACTCTCACTGCACACTCTCACTGCACACACTCTCACTGCACACTGCACACACTCCCAGCACACTGCTCCCAGCACACACTCTCACTACACACAGCTCACAGCACACAGCACTCACAGCACAAAGCACTCACAGCACACAGCACTCACAGCACACAGCACTCACAGCACACTCTCAGAGCACACAGCACTCACAGCACAGTCTCACAGCACTCAGCTCACACAGCACACAGCACTCACAGCACACTCTCAAAGCACACTCACAGTACACAGCTCTCACAGCACACAGCACTCACAGCACACTCTCACAGCACACAGCTCTCACAGCACTCACAGCACACTCTCACAGCACTCAAAGCACATTACACCAAACCTCCCACTCCCCCTCCCTACCTTTGGTGTCGGCTGCTGAGATCGGAGCGGAGATGGCATCAGGAGAAGGGGGGGTGTCGGGAGGAGGGGGGTGAGTGAGGAGCAGGCTGGAACTCGGAGGGCCGCGTGGGCTATGCCGCGGAGGGCCGGTAGGTGTGTGGGCCTGGAGGGGGAGGAAATGGATGCCAGTGGTGGGAGGTAAGGAGCAGGTTGCGGCTGGACTCGCCATTGCTAGGGGACGTGTAGGGCTTCCAGCCACCTCTTCCTTCCTTCCCTCCTCACTCCCTCCCTCCCAATCAGGCGCGCGGTGGCCATTTTTAAAAAAAATTAGCGCGACCCCGGTTCTAGCGCGGTCGGATCGGGTGGCCCCCGAGGACCGCGCTATAACGGGGTTTAGCTGTATTTATTAAGCTCCATTAGATGTTTAACACATTTGAACGAGCGTCAACTCTCATTCAAGTCAATGGGAGTTAACGTTCTTTGGACGCTTTAACCTGTAACAGATTTGGTAGCGCTGGTTCCCCCTGTCCTTTCTCCACTAACCCCCCCCCCTGCTGCGCACAGGTGATTGAACATTTGTATTATTGCACTTGTTCCCCCTGGTCTCTCTCCCCCCTCCTGTGAGGTGAGGTGCAGGCGGGTGATGTTTGGTGCAAGTGGGGGGGGATTCAGTAATCATTTATAATGGGGCTACTTTTGGGCTATTTCCGTGATGTTATTGGGCGGGATTTTTAGGAACTATCTGGCAACACTGATTGAGACTTAAGGAAGACAATTACATCAATCAGGGACAATTAAGGACACTTGTGGTGGGGTCTATATATGGAACTTTTCATATGTTATTTATTCATTATGCCATTTGCTTTTGAGAAAGGCCCTTGAGGAAGAAACGTCAACTATTGGCTAATACATTTTCTATGCAAAAATCCGAAGGTCCCAGGTTTTTACCTTTCATTTTCTTAGTGAATACCATTTTGACACACATGTTTTAGTGTGCGGAAAAAGAATGCAAAGTCGCTTTGTAATGCACTGATTTTATTGAGGTTTAATAAATAAGCCGCATTATATTAAAAACAATTTCATGGTAGCATGCACAATACATATTTGAGTAGTTAATAGGCTTAAAGCTGTACAAATACTTCTTAAAAGTATCTCTTAATTGTATTTCTCTCATTGAAGCAGGGGAGCCTGGATAAATTCCCGGTTCAATTCCCGGTGTCGGCTCCTTGTGACCTTGGGCAAGTCACTTTATCTCCCTGTGCCTCAGGCACCAAAAACATATATGTAGCCATGTGTAAAAATGGTGTACATATCTTTCTCATGGTGGCAGTAATCCTGGTAAGTATGCAGGGTTGCCAGTAACAATCATGGAGGTTTGCCCTCAAACCCTGGTGAGGTGTCATATGTAACAAAGGAAGTGACAACATGCTTTTTGTCCACTGTTAGTGACACAAAGGTGTGTCTGTTTCTGGAGGTTATATAAGACACAGGACTGCCTAAAGTTAGTGAGTTGGATCTAGTTCTGGTTATGTTCCTGAGTGGAGTGTCTGCAGCAGTTCAAGTCTGTCTGTCAGATACTTCAGTGCAAGCTGATTACACACTGTGACCAGGGTCCTGGCACAGGTGGTGGATCTCCCTTAGGGGAGAGGTGGAGACAACTCATTAAGAGAAGGAACCTTCTGCATGGAGTACTCCAACAGAATGAGCGGCTAAGTACGACCGCTATGAAGGGCAGTCTGTCTATGGAGATGACATTAAAGATGCCCTTGTTCAACAGATCCCTTCTGTGTGAGAGTGAAGTTATTCCACAGAAGGATGCACCAAGAAGGAGTTACCCACCAAATACTTCCTCCTGTTGCTGCAGGGATCCTGATGGGGTGGAGGCGCTGCATCGAATGTGAGTAGGACTCTAAACACACTACCTCAGACGCCTGTAATGGTGATATTCCCCTATACCAAACAGCGGGAGACTCAGGAGTCCTGTTGCCAGCAGGTGCACCACACATCACACAGACATGTAATGGGGGCTGATTAGACCACAGGGGCCAATCTGAGATTGGGTGGGGGTCTGTCCGTTACATTTTTGGAGGCGCTGCTGAGATGCTGTATCAACAGGACAGGCTTTTGCTAGGCACACTAGGAAACAGGGAGAGTGTATGCTGCCTGTCAGTGTTGTGTATGGGACGGAGCCTAGGTGTAGTCAGAGTATGGTAATATACTTGTCTAGGACAATCTAGGACCCTGGGAGGAGTAAGTGGATCTGGAGACAGGGCTATAGCTGTCCTAGTCACATTGAGGTGGCTAGTGGTAGGATGCCTAAAGGGATAGCCTGGATAACTCGGGTCAGGAATTCTGGAGAAGGTCTGCGCTAGAGGTAGCCAAGAGAGGTTGACGCCCTAGTACTGCATGGGAGAAGCCAGAGTACTCTAGTCAGTAACCAGGACACTTATCGCAGAGCACACATTGGAGGATGGAGGACACAGCATACACAGAGAGAGTGAGCCTAGCCTGAGGTAGTGCAACATGAGTCAAACATACATTAGATACATGTAGGTGGTGCACTAGCATTCTTTATTGCTTCGAAAATGGCAGCTGCCCCGCAGAGAGGAGCACCATGTGTTATAGTAGAAATTACCAAGAAAAGATGGCGACCGCAAGATGTGAAGTTTTGCGCGGTGTGGAGAATCAAAGATGGCGGCCAGTGCCTGATGGAGAGAGCGCACGTGGTGTGTATACCACAGAGGAGAGAGCTGCAGAAGGGACTTTTGCAAGTATGTTATGGAGTGGCGCCAAGGCTGTGGTCGCGCCGGTTTTGTCCTGCCTAGGATCCCGGGGTGCTACCCTGGAGGACAGTGTGGAGAACATTGTGGTTATGTGTGGTGTGGATGGAGAGCCTGATTGCCAGACGGCGATTAACCGACAAAGATCTACCACAGTTGCTATAGTGAATGGCCGAGCAAACCAAGATGGCGGTTCCCGCTTCCTTGGGAGACCACATGGGCCGAGTGCAGAGAATTCTGCAAATGCAAAGATTGCAAGAAGTTGGCAGAGATTGGCGCAAAGTAAAGAACCCCACCCTGCTGGGGCTAGTGGTGCGAAAGCTGTGCCGTGCCCTCCTGGAGTGTGACAGGCTCAGAGCCAGTTCTGGGTCATCAAGTGAACCTGTGGGACCCTCCCTTAATATCCACCAGCGGGAGGGGTCCCTGTATCTGCCAATTACGTACTGAGTTGGCTGAGGGAGTGTGACAGTTCAGGGGATTCCTTCCCCTTCTTTCTCTCCCTCTGTCCCATCTCCTTCCAATCCCTCTACCCTTTCCCACTCCTGTCCCGTTCCGTCTACCTCTCTCTTTACCCCACTGCCTCAACGCATGTCCCGCAGGTCTCGCGCGCCCAAGCGGTCCCCGAGCCCTTGCAGTGACGCTCCCCACTCCCAGACACCCGCTATGCCCGCGGCCAGTGCCTCACCTTCCATGGCGGCTCCGTCCGCTCCTCTGCCTTCCTCCATCGGGGTACCCACGGCGCGGTGCTCCGCGTGCCTGATGATGCGGCCTGTGCGCGCGCTCCCTCAACTTGCGGAGGGCGCGTGCACACGCTCCTCATCTGGGTCCTGTCGCCCTTCTGGTTCCTCCTCCCGGTGCCTGCGTGCCATCTCCCTGTCGCAGCCTGTGCGCACGCACCCTCAGCTTACAGAGGGCATGCGCACACGCTCCTCTTATCAGGCCTGCCACGTTCCTGACTCCTCCTCCCAGTCCCTTCAGGCCATTCCCCTGACTGCCCCTTCTGTCTCCTCCTCTTCTCTCCCTGACCTATCCTTGTTGTCTCCCACTTCTCTCTCTGCTCCTCCCCTCTCTCCTATTGGTGTGTCTCCCTTTATAATCCCTGTCTGTCCTCTCAATCGTCGCTCTGCATACACTGGCGACACACTTTATTCGAGCTCGGCTAGTCCCACGAATTCGGGTATACCCGGGTGTATTGAGGTTTGTGACTGTTTTCTGCCCGAGTGCATTGGTTTATTTTCCAGGCAGGGATTGAAGCATTTTATTCCCGCTGGCTGCAATACTGCACAGTATATATATATATATACTGCATTACAATTCATGAATTTATGCCATCTGGTAGACACGCGAAGCATTGCAGCCTATTAAATCCTAATCATTATCATTTAACAGATCAGCCGCCCGTCAGCCAGGCATGAACCCAGGCTGGGAAGGCAAACGCAACGGGGCTTGTCTGAGGTGAGGAGCGGCGCATTCCAGGTATCTGCCAGGTACATACTGGGTATTTGCTCGAATAAAGTGTGTCGGTGCAGTAGTTCCTGTTTCCCTGTGTGTGCTGACCTATGCTGTGCTCCCTCTGTGTCCCTGCTGTATCCTGCTCCTGTGTTTACTTTGGATTTCCCTGACTTTGACCCCTGCTTGTCCTGGACTACCCTGCTCTCTGTACCCCTTGAATGTTGCTACGAACTCTACCTTGCAGACCTCTGGAATCCTTGGACCTGGCTTTGTACCCTGACGACTCTACTCTCTGGACCCCTGGACATTGGCACACGGATATGACCATTCTTATGCTTACACCAACAGACGTTGCAAGTATCGTTAACCACTCTCTCTACAGGCCCAGCAACACTATACCACACTCCGGGCTTGCTCCCACTGCTGTGGGTGTGTGGTGTAATACCGTTCCCACCTCAGTACTGGGGTCTTGCCAGGTCTGCGGGCATACAGGTGTGACATTATGCAGAGCCCAACAAACGCAGTCCCCCATGAGGTGGGTACAAGTATTTCCATAGAGGCCTTACAATCTGTCAGTAACCAGCTGTCTACTGTCTCCCAGCAATTGGCCAAGTTCTCCCTTCAGGAGAGTCCCATGGCTCCTACGCCACCGGTGGCTACAACCTACGCCAACCCTGGGCCTCGAATTCCCTCTCCGAATCGCTACGATGGGGACCCCCTAGCCTGAAGCGGTTTCTTAAACCAATGTGAGGTGCAGTTTGAGATGTCCCCCTCCCTGTTTCCCACTGGTCGTGCTAAAGTAGCATATGTATACGCCTTGCTCACCGGAGACGCTCTCGCCTGGGCCTCCCCCCTATGGGAGCGCAAAAGCGAAGTAACGCAAGATTACTCTCTCTTCAGACGCAAATTTCAACTTGTATTTGATACTCCTGCACGGCGCGAGACAGCCGCCTTCTCTCTTTTTCACATTTCACAGGCCCGAAAATCGGCTGTCAAATACCCCATCGAGTTCCGTACGCTGGCCGCTGAAGTCCAATGGAATGATGAGGCACTCACCACCGCATACTGGCACGGACTCTCAGATACGTTGAAAGACGACCTAGCAACTCATGCCCGGCCTTCTTCCCTGGAGGAGTTGATCACCCTGAGCGTACGCATGGATCAGCATACTCAGGAGCAACGGCACGAAAGGCACTGTTCTCGCTCTCCTTCTTCTGTTGTTTCTCACAGGTCGCCTACAACACCTCTCCTGGCACTGGAGTCGCCGGAACCGATGCAGGTCGGCAGTCAGCAACTTCGGGCAATGGAGAGAGCGCGGCGTCACCTGAATAGACTTTGCTTCTACTGTGCTTCTCCGGAACATCGTCTCCAGAATTGTCCCCTGAAGCTGGGAAACGGACACACCCAGTAAAGGTAGAGGGGCAGAAGCCCCTGGGTACTGTCTCTCCTTGCCCCTCTCTTCCCGAAGCTCTCCCAAAGAAGTTTCTGCTTCCTGCCACGTTGGAGGGTCCGAACCTTTTTCTGAAGGTTGAAGCTTTCGTCGATTCGGGATCGGGTGGTAATTTCCTGGACCAGAAGTTCGCGTCGGAGAATCAAATCCCCATGGTAAGAAGGAAGACCCCCATTGGCCTTGAGGCCATCGACGGCCGACCACTTCAGCCGGCATTTATCATTTGGGAGTCTATTCCTCTTACATTGACCTTGGCTGATGGTCATAAGGAGATAATCATCTTCGATATTTTTCAATCTCCCACAGTGCAAATTATTTTAGGATTGCCTTGGTTTCAACTCCACAATCCGCGCATTGACTGGCCCGGTACTCTGCCTCTCCAGTGGCCCTCGTCCGCAGATGCTGTTTCTGCGGAGTCTCCTGTTGCGGTGCTTGCCGGCCTGGATTCCGTTTCTTCCAATTTATTGACCCTGCCTACCGTGAATCATGAGTACCTGGATGTGTTCAACAAGGTACAAGCGGAGGTTCTTCCTCCCCATAGTCCGTACGATTGTCCTATCGATCTCATTCCTGGGACCATCCTGCCAAAGTCTAAATCATATCCACTCTCCGTCCCGGAGACCGAGGCCATGACGTCCTACATTCAGGAAAATTTGGAGAAGGTATTCATCCGCAACTCTACCTCCCCTGCCGGGGCTGGCTTCTTCTTTGTGAAGAAGAAGGATGGATCACTTAGGCCGTGCATTGACTTCCGTGGACTCAATAAGATCACGGTGAAGAACCGGTATCCTCTTCCGCTTATCTCAGAACTGTTCGATCGTCTCCAGGGGGCCTCTATCTTCTCAAAGCTTGACTTAAGAGGTGCCTATAATCTCATTCGCATAAGGGAGGGGGACGAGGGGAAAACAGCATTTAACACACGTTCTGGACATTATGAATATCTTGTTATGCCCTTTGGGTTATGTAACGCTCCTGCCATTTTTCAAGAGTTTATGAACGACATCTTTCGCGATGTATTGGGAACATTTGTCATAGTCTACCTAGACGACATTCTTATTTTTTCTAAAAATCTGGAGGAACACATTCAGCATACCAAACTTGTGCTTTCCAGACTCCGCTCTAATCGCCTTTATGAAAAGATGGAGAAGTGTTTGTTCCACCAGGCCTTTACTGCCTTCTTAGGCTATATCATCTCCAGCCAAGGCTTCTCCATGGATCCAGAGAAACTGAAAGCTGTTCTCGATTGGCCGCTGACTAATTCACTCAAGGCGGTGCAGCGTTTTCTCAGCTTTGCCAACTATTACAGGAAATTCATCAAAAATGTTTTTTCTATTGCTCTTCCCATCACCGCATTGACCAAGAAGGGCGCCTTGCTTTTGAGGTTCTCAAGAAGGCTTTCATTTCTGCACCCATCCTTCATCATTTGGATACCTCCCTCCCCTTCACTTTGGAGGTCGACGCCTCGGACGTAGAAGCCGGTGCAGTCCTATCCCAGAGGACTTCTCCCCAAGAGGAACTTCACCCCTGTGGTTTTTTTTCACGGAATTTTTCATCTGCCGAAAGGAATTATGATGTTGGTAATCTTGAACTTTGGCCATCAAACTGGCTCTTCAAGAATGGAGACACCTTTTGGAGGTTTCCAAAGAACCAGTTGCTATTCTCACTGACCACAAAAATTTGTTATATATTGAGGGGGGTCGTCGTCTGGAATCCCGCCAAGCTCGCTAGTCACTCTTCTTTTCCCGCTTTAACTACACCATCTCATATATTCCTGGTACCAAAAATGTCAAAGAGGACGCTCTCTCTCGTCAGTTCGCCACCGAAACCGAAGCTAATGAAACCACGGAGCCTATTCTTCCTGCCAAATGTATAATTTCCGCTAACAACTTTGATGTGTTGGACGAAATCAACAAAGCTCAAGCTCACATTCCCAGCAGGTTCAGGGTACAGAAGGATGCATATATGCAGCTCCACGCTTTCGCCATAAAGTTTTACTTTGGGGTCATTCTTCTAGAGCAGTCGGTCAACCAGGCTTCAAAAGGATGGTAGATCTCATTAAACGGACTTTTTGGTGGCCCAAGATGAACCAAGACATTCTCGACTTTACCACCGCCTGCCCTGTATGTGCCCACAGTAAGACACTCCATCACAAACCTTCTCTTGCCTCTCCCCATTCCGGAACAACCCTGAAAACATATTTCGATGGATTTCATTGTTGAACTGCCCATTTCCAAAGGGATAAACACCACTCTGGTCGTAGTAGACAGGTTCTCTAAACAAGCACACTTTATCCCCCTCAAGGGTCTACCTAACTCTGCCACTTTGGCTGATGCCTTCTCCAAAGAAATTTTCAGGTTACATGGCGTTCCCATTTCTATTGTCTCTGACTGTGGATCACAGTTCATCTCGAAATTCTGGTGGGCATTTTCCCAAAGACTAAGAATCTCTCTCTTGTTTTCCTCTGGATACCATCCTCAAACCAATGGTCAAACAGAAAGGATGAATCAAACTCTTGAACAATATCTAAGATGCTTCATATCAGACTCACATGATAACTGGGTGGACCTTTTGCCATGGGCCGAATTTGCTATAAATTCCCTTAAAAACGAGTCTACTCGGGGGGCGTGTCGATGACGTCGACCGAGACGGAAGGGTAAGAGGAGAGCTCCCGAGACCCTAATGCTGCAAACCAATTAAATATAGATTTACCCCGAATTTCCCGACCGCAAAACATATGAAGCAAACCCCAAACCACTAAGGCATGTCCCACAAGCCGAAAACCCAGCCCGGACAGGGGGTAACAAAGTATTTTACACCGGCGAAACAAAGCTCCGACTCGAGCTCGAAAAAACAAGATGGCGCCTCCCCGCCCGGCGCTCGTGGAGCAAAGTCTCCGGCAACGGAGCGGGACCAGCTGCAGGAAATGCCGTCAACGGAGGAAGGGATAACAAAGGCCTTCTTAGAGGAATTACACAATAAACTCTACCGTTCCCTGCAATCTAACCTGCGCGAGGCGGTGGACGAGCTAAAGCAGGACATTCAAGGCCTAACGAAAAGAACCGCGACACTGGAAGCTAAGTTGGAGGAGGCCCTCAAACATCAAGAGGCAGCGGACATAGAAATCAACCGGCTGGGAGCGGAGGTACGCGCTCTACAGGATGACATCGAGGATCAAGAGAACCGCGACCGCCGCCAAAACCTCAGAATACGGGGGGTGCCGGAAGCGGTTCTCCCAGGCCACCTCAGAGAATACCTCAGAGACTTCTTCACCTCTGTCTGCGAGGAACTTGAGGAAAGAGACCTCGAAATCGACAGGGCCCACCGCGCGCTAGGCCCGCGATCGGACGACCCCAACCGAAGAAGGGACGTGATCGTCCGAATGCATAGTTACTCGGCTAAAGAGAAAATAACAAATGCCTGCCGGGAGAAGGACTCGGTCAGATTTAGGGAAGAACCTATACAAGTCTACAGTGACCTGTCAAAGAAGACGATCGACCGTCGCAAAGCGTTGAGGCCATTGACCCTGCTAATGAGAGAAAACGGAATAAAGTATAAGTGGGGGTTCCCCTTCAGACTGACTATACCCCATAAAGGGAAGTACCTAATTATCCGCTACCCGGAAGACATACCCCAGGTGGCGCGAGCTCTGGGATTGACCCCCCCTACATCCTGGCCCACGGAAGAACGCGGCCCTCGGAGACAGGAGACTGAAGATCCCCCGATGAGAGCATCTGAACGCCTGGCGGAGCAAAGACAAGCAAAGCCAAGATAACGTACCCGAGACGCAGAATCCCAGCTGATCCGAAACAACCAGCAGACTGTAGCAGACCATCACGGTAGGACTCCACCCGCGGCAGGAATAAAGACCATCCCAGCCCTTCGTCAGCTCCCCCCAAAGGAAGAACCTCTAAATATACTTACCCAGACCGGTTCCGGGAGATTACGCAAGCGGGACAAGGGAGACAACGACTGACTTCATCACCGGAGCAAGAGCGGAGTCTCGCGAGACTACACCATTCCCCCGTGACAAGGCCTGGATTCTGCTTTCCTCCGGCAACGCGGAGGCGGAGATCACCCACTGGACGGAGCGACACTCGTGATGGAGACATTCGAACTGGGTCTATTCAAGGTTTCAGGGGTGAATTGAGGCTGTTGCCTCTCCCCCGAATTTTGCCCAACCCCCCCTGGCCCCCGGTGAAAGGCCAGCTCCAGAAGGGTTTGTAGCATAGAGTCTATAATATGTTTAGATAGGCTATGAGTGCTTTGAGTTAACATAGTTACTAGTTAATAGTCATAGTTTAATAGTTATTTAGAATGAGGTTGTAAAAAAAAAAAAAAAAAAGGGAAAAAGTTTGTGATTTACACCCCCCCCCCCCTGCCTGGCGGCCACTTACCCAGACACCATGCCCCCCCTCTCACTCCAGACCTCCCTTTCCTAGATCCCCTATCCTACCTACCCCTCTCCCCCCCTTCTTCCCATCTCCCCCCCATCCTCTCCCTCCCCCCCCCCCCCAGCTTTCTCTGCCCCCGTACCACTCTTTCCATCCCCCACAAACTGACACTCTCAACGGGCACACCAAGACAGGGGTAAGCATATTGAGAAACACTATACTTTCTGATCTGAGCGGCCTGTAGATAAGGCTTGAGAAATGAGGAATAAATAAGGTTGCTTGCTCAGTTTAAAACAAATATGTCCAAATGCTCATTCCTAGCCCTTTGTGCCCCCCACTGACACATACATACCCCCTCCCCCTTCCCCTCTACCCCCCCCCCTTTTGTCCTCCCCCTTATACCCCCCCCTCCCCCTGTATCCCCCCCTTCCTATATAACCCTCCCCCCTTCCTATATAACTCTCCCCCCCCTCCTATACCCTCCCCTCACCTTCCCCACCCCTGTCCTCCCTCCCCCCCTCGCCCCCGGATACCCCAAATACTAGGCCAAGATACCTAAAGGTCTCAAAGTGATGGGGCCCCACGGAAGGGGGGAGTGCCCCAATGTGAGGCAATATATATAAAGAATGTACAAAATTGAGTAAGTTCACATAAGATGCAAGGGCTAGAACGTTTATCTTTACCCCTCCCTCCCTCCCTTCCCCTTTCTTGCCACCCCCCCATGTTAACTCCAACGAGTAACCCAAGGTATTCAAAGGTCGCAAAGAAATCCGGATCAAAGAATGTAGACTGCACATTTATATGAGGCGTTGACTAATGAAAAGGCATAAGACTGGACAAACCAGAAAAAACAAAAAAAATGTCAAAATGTATAAAGTTTTACATTCCTGTAACCCATCCAGCACCCTTAAGCTCGCTTCTCCCCCTCCCCCCCCCGTTCCTCCTCCCCCGCTCCCTCTTCCTCTCTTCTCCCCCTTCCACCCCCTCCCCCCCTCCCCACTTCTACCTTTTCCCCCCCCACCCCTCCCCTTTCTCTCCCCTCCTCCCCCCCACCCCCTAGTCAGGGCTAACGCATGTCTCAAGACACTTAAAGGTTCCAAAGAAACTCTGATCTCTCACTGAACGTTGCCCACTTCTACAAGACGGTGATTAATGTAATTATAAATGTAATCATATATTGCTGTATAGCCCGTATGAAACATGGTCACTTCAATGTATAGGAATTATTTACCAGTACCCCTCGTAGTACTTACAAGTTTTCTGCTCTCCCTCCCCCCCCCTTACATCCCTCCCTCCCCCTCCCCCATCCGCCCCCCCCCGTCCCCCCTTCCCCCCCTCCTCCCCCACACTCCTAGCCAGAGCTAACGTATGCCTCAAGACACTCAAAGGTTCCAAAGAAACTCTGATCCCTCACTGAACGTTGCCCACTTTAACAAAACGGTGATTAATGTAACTATAAATGTAAACATATATTGTTGTATAGTCAGTATGAAACCTGGTCACTTCAATGTATAGGAATTATTCATCAGTACCCCTCGTGGTACTTACAAGTTTTCTGCTCTCCCTCCCCCCCCTTACATCCCTCCCCCCCTCCCCCCCACCCCGTGATCCCTTTCCCCCCAGCTATGGAACTACCCAGGAGTACAACTTACTCCCGCTGAGAATATACTAGACCCACTAGGGCAAATAATGGAAATAAAAATAACACCCCGCTAATCTAGGATAACCCATACTAAACCGGAAAGAGAACCTAAATAAAAGAGGCATCCCCAAGACTACCTACTTCCCCGCCCCACATACCCCCCAAATCTGTCCTGCCCACCCATTACCCTTCCCCAGCAAATGGAGGCAAGTCTCACCCTCATGACTCCCCTCTCTCCATAGGGGAAAACAAAGGGGAATAGTGGGTAATACACGGATCTATAGGGTCCCTCCCTCGCCCATTCCGGACGGTTACCGCCACCGGACCCACCCCCTAAGGGTTCTTTACCCGACAAACCGACTACCCGTTAAGTCGGTTTTGTTCCTCTAAGACCAGAACAAGGTCTACTTTCCTCTCTCTCGGTTACCTGCTGAAACTATCCCAGCAGGCCCCCCCCTCCCCCCCCACCTCACACCCTGGTTAACTAAGGCCCACAAAAAACGAGAGTATCTAGCCACTGATCCTTAGGAGAACCTAAAAAGGTGAGATAGACAAGGGAGATAATGGCTAAACAAGGACCAATTAAACTAGTGTCTCTTAATGTAAAGGGATTACAGAATAATAGAAAAAGAAGGCTAGCCCTTCAAGAATTAAAAAAGCTCAATGGTGATATTGTCTTTCTCCAGGAGACGCACTTCACTGCGCAGGAGCCGCCTAAAACATTCCAAAATGCGTATCCTATGAGTTACTACTCATCATTTAGTAGTAAAAAAAGGGGAGTAGCCATCTTGATTAGACAAGGCACCCCCTTCAATTTAACAAAAGTCACAACGGACCCAGAGGGTAGATTCGTTATGGTGTATGGTTCTCTGGCGGGGTCCGCGATCGCCCTGATCAACCTCTATGCCCCTAACGAGAATCAGTCGGAGTTCCTTAGAAAAGTACTGGAGGAAACTGACCCGGAATACTCGTCCTCACTGTTAATAGGAGGAGATTTAAATATGGTACTCAACCCGGCAGAGGACAAATCGACCACACTGGGCCGGCCACACCCGCCCCAAGCGATAAGATTGGGGAAAAATTTCAGGGACATTATAAAGGATTTCTCCCTAGTAGATGTTTGGAGAGCACAACACCAGGGACAAAGAGACTATACTTTTTTCTCGGCTCCTCACCAGACCTATTCCCGTATTGACTGTTTCCTTGCTACCAAGAATGTACTAGAGGCAACATCCAACACAGATATAGGCCCAATCACATGGTCGGACCACGCCCCAATTTCTCTATTTCTCACGGCCCCATTTATAAAAACATACACATATAACTGGAAATTAAACGATTCCCTCTTAAACAATAAAGAAACAGAAAAAGAAGTCAAAAGAGCCCTCAAGAATTATTTTAGACTAAACCTAGGCACGGTGGTCTCCCCAGCTACTCTGTGGGAAGCCCACAAAGCGACCATTAGGGGCCAACTTATTTCGATAGCATCATATAAGAAGAAAACCAAAGTAAAACTAACTAAAGAGCTTACGGACAAAATTATACAACTAGAGCAGCAACACAAACTAAACCCGTCCAGGAGAATTTACAAATTATTGACAGCCGCTAGAACCAAATTAAGGGATATCCAATTGGAAAACGTAGAAAAAGCTCTAAAATGGACGGGTCAGAGGTATTACGACAAAGGGAACAAAGCTGATAGACTCCTTGCTAGCAGGCTAAGAGGCATACAAAAAAGATCACAGATCACGGCGATCAAGAATAGGTCTGGTGAGATAATCTATAATGAGAAAAAAATAGCGGAGGAATTTACCAAATTCTACACCAAACTATACAATTTGAGGTCTGACTCCGCTATCCCAAAGTTAACTGCAGAAGCATCAATAATAAATTACCTCGACGATTGTAATCTTCCCTCCCTGACAGAGGAGGAGAACGAAAGGTTAAACGGTAAAATAACAGTGGAAGAATTGTCAGCGGCGGTAAAAGCGTCCAAATCCTCCAAAGCGCCGGGACCTGACGGCTATACAAATCTCTACTACAAGAAATTCCTACCTATACTGACACCTCATCTTCTAAACCTGTTCAATTCCTTTTTAGAAGGGAACCCAATACCAAATTCTATGTCCTCAGCTAATTTGGCAATAATCCATAAGGAAGGGAAAGATCCGACCCAGTGTGGAAGTTATAGGCCCATATCCCTTTTGAATAACGATTTAAAGCTGTACAGTAAGATACTCGCGAATTGACTAAACCCCATATTACCCAGACTTATCCATTCCGACCAAGTTGGGTTTGTCTCAGGGCGACAAGCAGCGGACAACACGCGTAAATTAATAAACATAGTGGACCATGTCCACATGACCAAAACAAGGGCAATGCTACTAAGTCTAGACGCAGAGAAGGCATTCGATAGGATAGACTGGTTATTCCTAGACAAGGCCTTGGAAAAATTTGGTTTTAAAGATAAATTCCTGGAAGGAGTCCGGGCTCTCTACCAGAACCCTTCCGCCGCGGTCAAACTCCCAGGTGGAACAGGCGAGAGATTCCAAATTAAAAATGGCACAAGGCAGGGTTGCCCCCTATCCCCTCTTCTTTTCGCCCTCACGATCGAACCACTTGCATCCAAAATCCGAAACAATATAAATATACAGGGTGTCGAGATTGGTGAAACAAATTTTAAAATATCCCTATTCGCCGACGATATCATTCTGACCCTGACCAGACCCCAAACTTCTCTTCCGAACCTTCAAAGAGAACTATCTGACTTTGGTAAAGTGTCTGGATACAAAATAAACAACGGAAAGTCAGAGGCCTTAAATATCAGCCTACCAGATGCGGAAGTGAAACTACTCAAACTGAATTTCAATTACCGGTGGTGTCCTGCATATATTAAATATTTGGGGGTAAATATATCAAGACACTACAACGCTCAATACCAGGATAACTACCCAGCGTTATGGGTAACAATTAAAAAAGATTTGGAACAGTGGCAAGGTTACCAGATATCATGGATAGGGAGAATGGTCTCCGTTAAGATGAATATTCTCCCTAGAATTTTGTACTACTTTCAGACACTCCCGGTCCATGTGCCTGGCGCTGATCTAAAGAGCATACAAAACAGAATGTTTAATTTCATTTGGCAGGGCAAAAGACCCAGAGTTGCAAGATCGGTTTTGTTGGCACCAAGGGGAAGAGGAGGTATGGCCGTCCCGGATATACACAAATATTATATAGCAGCACAATTGAAACAAGCTGTCATGTGGAATGCCGATCCAGCCAAACACTGCTGGATCGATATTGAATCTAAATATGCCAGAATGCCTTCTCTGCAGGCCTGCCTATGGAGTTTAGATAAAGGAGATAAGCAGACGCATAACCTAAAACTACAAGCGTCCCAGCTTACATGGGATGTATGGTCAAAAAACAAGACCAGATTCGGGCTGTCCTCTGCCAGCCCACAACTCACGCCCCTATCCAACAACCCAAGATTCCCACCAGGCTGCGAATCTAAGCTTTACGACCGACTAAAAGAGGGGAGGATTGGGACGATCGCGGACCTCCTGAGATTTAACACGTTCCTGAGTCTTCAAGAAGTCAAAGCCAAATATAAAATCAGGGAATTGGACACATTTAAATATTTACAAATTCGACATTTTGCCCAAAAGATATGCCCATCCCTAGAATTCCCCTCCCTTACAAAATTTGAACGACTGTGCCAAGCGAACACATATCAAAGGGGATTAATTTCCAATATATATACCATTCTGGAAAACTCAACAACCACTCAAGAGCATGACTATATGCTCAAATGGGCGGCAGACTTGAACATCATAATAGAAAAAGAGACTTGGGAGGAAATTTGGCTAGCAGCCTCGGGAACGTCCTTATGCACCGTTACGAAGGAGAATATTTATAAAATTCTCTACCACTGGTACCTCACCCCAGTGAGGTTGAACCAGATATATCCCCTGGCGTCAGATGTATGCTGGAGAGGCTGCGGTCATAGAGGGGACATGGCCCACATCTGGCGGACCTGTCCGGAAATTGTAAAGTACTGGACTAAGGTCCAAAATTTGATAAAAGAGGTCATAGACCTAGAATTACCTATAGAACCGTTGACCTTCCTACTTGCTAGGCCAATACCAGGTATTGCCCGGACAACTGGGAAATTAATCTCCCATATTCTAACTGCGGCCAGATGTGAGATAGCGGCATCCTGGAAGAGACAAACCACCCCATCCAAAAAATCCATTAAAAAAAGGGTCAATGAAGTGATGTCAATGGAGAAGTTGACGGCAATGCTGAGGCAAAAGCTTATCGCCTTTGATAAGATATGGGAACCCTGGTGGTTTCTCAACAGATGAAGGTCCTGATAGACAGTAAACTAGCATTGGTGCAAATCAGTCTCACCTGAATCCCTATGCTGGTCCAGTAGGTCCAGGGGTCACAAGGATAGGGTCTCCAGGAAGTGAAATTCCTCCCCCCCCTTACCCACCCCCCCCCCCCCCTCTGCCCCTCTTGTCCTCTCTCTTCGAGGACCTCCCTTTCAGGGACAACCAAGGTGGTCCCTTATTTACCCCAGAAAAAGTTAAAAAGTATATGTATTAGGCGATGTAATGAACCTGTAAATCACCTGTTGTACTAATGCCTAATAAAACTATTTGGAAAAAAAAAAAAAAAACGAGTCTACTCAGGAGTCTCCCTTTTTAATTAACTTCGGTTTCCACCCCAGTAGCCTTCCTCTCTCGCCTTCTCCTTTGGGCGTTCCTGCAGCCGACTCTCATGTTGCCAATCTACAAGAATCTTGGAAAAGAATCCCCAAGACTTTACAATCTGCGGTTGCCAAACAAAAGACCAAGGCAGATCGTCATCGTCAACCTGGGCCTTCTTTCAAACCTGGCGACCGGGTATGGTTATCCTCAAAAAATATAAGACTTAAAACACCATCACCCAAACTGTCTCTTAGAATCCTAGGTCCATTAAAAATATTGGAGAAAATTAATCCTGTGGCTTACCGTCTCGATCTGCCTCCCACTATGAAGATTCCTTCCGTGTTCCACGCTTCTCTTCTTAAACCCTTTATACCTAGTCCTCATTTTCCTGTCCCCTCTCGGAAACCCAATCCATCTCTACCCTAGGACAACAGGAGTATGAAGTCCAATCACTCATCGATTCCCGCTGGTCCAAAAACAAACAGACTAACAACTGCTTTTAGCACTACATCTATTACCTTCCTTGACTTGGACATATATGTTGATTGTGACAGAAACATCCAAACCAAAAAGTGTTTAGGAAGAGTACAGCACAAACAGCTTGTTGTTGGCACAAAGTCAACATCCGGCTAGCCTCATTTCAAGTATCCCGACTGGACAATACCTGCGCTTACGCAGGAATTGTTCCACAACTCAGCAATTTATTTTACAGTCCAGAGAACTACGTGATCGGTTCCTTAGTCGTGGGAATAAAATGAAGACACTAAATCACGCCTATCACATAGCATTACATAGTGATAGAGACTCTCTCTTGTCCTCCAATACACCTAAGAGAAAGGATAATATCATAAGATGCATCGGTACCTACAATAAAAGATGGTGGGCGATTAAAAGAATCTTTGCCCGACACTGGCACCTTCTTCTATCCGATGTAGATTTGGTTAAAGCTATTGGACCTAGACCAAACATTACTAGTAGGAGATCGAAAAACCTGCGTGACAAACTTGTACATAGCCATTACCAGCGTGCCCGAGTAGAGACTTGGCTGAGTCCGATTCAGGGGATGTATTGGTGTCAGGGTTGTAAGGCATGTAAATTTATTATTACAACTAAGATGTTCCATAATCATGATAACACACAGCACTCAATAGTTTTATTAACTGCAGAACAACTAACGTCGTTTACCTTCTCATCTGTAAATGTGGGAAAAGGTATGTGGATAAGACCACAAGGCAATTGCGTAGACGCATACTCGAACATATCAACTCCATCAAGCATTCTGCAGAAACACCAGTAGCTAGACACGTCACGCACTACCATAATGGAGATGTTAACAGCCTCAAGTTTATGGGCATCTATCAACTTAGATGCCGAGCAAGAGGCGGAAATGTAGATCAGATGCTGTTGCGAATTGAGGCTGAGTGGATTTATAAACTTAAGACCAGAAGTCCATATGGACTTCATGAAGGATTCACATTCACTCCTTTCATCTGATCTCCATGAACGCTAGTCGTCTTACCCACTCCATTTCTGGTCACCCACTCACGCTGTCATCATTATCCTGTACTACCTATACATGGTATTCATCTCTCAGCTGTCATATATTCTCATTGGTTTATTTGAGATTAGTTCCACCACAGAGTTTGGATATTACAACAAGGATATTGTCATATATTATTAGATTGCACTTAATTTTATTTAGAACTAGTGACTATATTACCCTCCAGATAAACCCGTTCTTATAATGTTATGGGTTTATTGGTTTGTGTAACAACCACTCACACAACGTATATTGTGATAACGTAGAGGTTGAAATCCAAAGATTCCTGCGGTGCACAGCCAAATTGGGTAGAGGACCAGCAAGGTGTAGTTTAAAAATATACTTTATTGAAACAGCATGGTACAGGGGACACACACTCTGAAGCGTTTCGGACTGGTATAGTCCTTAGTCATAGAGCTGATCCGCGCCATTCATCCCCACTGATTTAAAGGGCTAAGCCCGCCCCACTGCGTCATCGCACTCCCGGTTTTTGGCGCGAAAATCGCCGATGTATAATCTAATTGGCTGGGACTCCCAGCAAATAGAATGACTGACTGACGTATATATGTTTAAAGGGGAGTGACGTGCATCCCCTTGCATCATCGCGCTACTCATTTTGGCGCGAAAATCGCCAGACTATAGCCTCATTGGCTGAGGCTCCCAGCCAATAGGAACGCTAGCTGCTGTGGGTATGTGTGAGGATAAGGGGAGTGACGCGCATCTAGCTTCAGCGCCCAGACCCCTCTGCCGACACGTAGCGCGTCGTTGCTAAGTAACGATTGTAAACAATAGCAAAGAGTCCTCAATCCTCATAGAGTGATATATGGCTATACAGTGCTAACAGGGTAACCAGGGAGGCGAGGAAGGAAAGGAGGGGAGGGGAAGAGAAGGAAGGGAAAGGGAAGGGGAGGGAGGGGAGGGGGGGGAGACTTGCAAGAAAAACATATGGGGATGAACTAAACAAGTTAAAACTAACATGGTAAAAACATATTAAATCAGGTACAACAAGACATGAATAACATACAAATACATAATGTAGCGAATCTAAAATCTGAAATGGAGGTTACATGTGTAGATTGAGGACAAAGGTTGTTCAACAATATTTATCATGTTAATGTATTCAACTAATGTTATTATTGATAATTGACTTTTAGTAATGCATAAGTTTTGATCTGTAAATAAACATATGTCATGAAAACATGTAGTATATAGTAAAGTATTCATTTGAGACAGTTATTTTCTAGCCGTGTGAACAATGTACCTGGTTTCTAACGTAAGGCAAGCAAAATTGTAATATAAGAATACAGTGGATATTAGATATTCATATTGTGTGTTAACTAATACATTTGAATAAACGAAAGCTACTCTAATTTTATGTGTTTTTATAGATTTTTGGACCACAAACTAGGGCAAATCAGTCGATAGATTGGGTTCATTCATCCTTTTGAGTCAAGTTAAAAAATATTTGAGCTCCCAATCTTGATTCATGCCCCTGGGTGCCAATGTCCCAAGGGCATAAATCCAGAACATCTCCCTGCGGTTTAATGATGCTTCCCTGTGTCCTCCTCTAGGGTGTATAGAGATGTTCTCAATGGCACTATACGTAAGTGTTTTGATTGATCCTGAGGGACATGTGTTAAAGTGACGTGCTACCGGAAAGCGTTCATCGCTGTTCTTTATACTCCGGATGTGTTCTGTAATTCTTACTTTCAAAGCCCTAATGGTCCTGCCTATATAGCCACTTCCACATGCACATTTCAGTAAATAAATTACAAAGTTGGTGTTGCATGTTATAAATGACTCCAACCGGTAAACTTGCCCTGTATGGACATCCCTTACTGATTTTAATGGTTCAGCATATCTGCAGAGATTACATAGGCCACATTTAAAGAATCCCTTAGGTAGAGGTTTTGTATTTTTAGCTTTTGACTCAAACAGACTAGGAGATACATAGTTGCCGATGGTTTTGGCTTTCTTGAATACCATTCTAGGTTTTTGTGTGGTATAGGGATCCAAATCTGTATCTAATTTTAAGATTCCCCAATGTTTTTGTAGTATGTGTCTAATCTGTTCTGCTTGTTTTGAGAACGTGGTTATGAACAGTGGGCACTGGTTGTTAATATTATTATGTGGTGTTTTTTTGGGGTTCCTCTTTTTTAAGAGCTACTCCCGATCTGTTTCTAGGGCATAATTAAATGCACTCTCCAGATCTCTCTCTACATAACCACGATCTCTGAATCTTTTCTTTAGATCCTCTGCCTGTACCAAAAAGGATTCTCTTGTGGAGCATAGGCGTCTTAACCTCAGAAATTGCCCGTTTGGTATTCCCTTTATAAGCGGTCTTGGGTGGGCACTGTTTGATCTGAGCAGGGAATTTTTTGAGTTTATCTTCCTGAAGATGTTAGTCTGTATTTTCTGACCAACATTAATATACAAATGTAGGTCTAAAAAGTCAATCTGTGAGTCACTATAACAGTGTGTGAATCTTAAATTATACGTATTGGCCTCAAGATATTCAAAGAAAGCGTGTAAAGTGTCATCATCCCCATTCCAGATAAATAATAAGTCGTCAATAAAGCGACGATAGAAAATAATATTATCTCTAAAAGGGTTAGTGTCACCAAAAATGTAGATAGACTCCCAAAATCCCATATAAAGATTTGCATATTCTGGTGCAAATGACGTGCCCATTGCTGTGCCTTGTGACTGTAAATAAAATTGTGAATCAAACATAAAGTAATTGTGTTGTAACAAAAACATCACTGAATCTAACAAAAAAGTGTTTTGTGCCAAATTTAAATTAGAGTGATTAAGAAAGTGACTGATTGCTCTCGTGCCCAAAGTGTGATCAATAATCGTGTATAAGGAGGTTACATCGAGCGTAACCCAAGTGTAACCATTAAGCCATTGGATTCTCTGAATATCCTGAAGCAAATCCGCAGAGTCCCTTAGATAAGCGGGTAATGTTTTTACCAGAGTTTGTAAAAAATAATCAACGTACCTAGATAGACCATCTCCCAAAGATCCAATACTAGATATAATTGGTCTGCCAGGAGGACAGACAAAGGTTTTGTGGATCTTTGGGAGATGGTGAAAAATAGGCACAGTTGGGAATGGATTATACAAATAAGTTGACTCACGACTATTGAGTACTCCCAATTCCCTGCCCAGATCAAACAATTCACGGATCTCTACTAGATATGACCGTGTAGGATCTTTATCCAACTTACAATATGCCTGTGTGTTAGACAGCTGTCTCATGGCCTCTGTACGGTATGCTTCCGTATGCATAATAACCACTGCTCTCCTTTGTCTGCATTTTTAATTATAATGTCAGACCTCTTTTTTAATGAATTCAGATTTATTTTATCTTCTTTGGATAAGTTGTCAAAGGAAGGAGCAGTGAATATATAGCCCTTGGCAAGATCCTGTAGATCCTTCTCCACTAGCCTCTCATAGGTCTGTAAATGAGGACCCTTGGAGAATGATGGACAGAAAATGGACTTACTCCTAAATTTTGTGTGTTTGGTACCACTCAAAAATGAAAACTGCTCCTCAGTACTCATGGAATCTGAAATAATATCATCTCTTTCAAGATCTAACATGTCCTGAAGTACCCCATACTCTTTAAAAGAAAATCTCTCCACCTGAAGCTCGTCAACTGTCTGAGAGGGGTCTGTAAGATCCCTGTCAACCAGCGGAGGAGGTTCAGGGAAAGATTTATCTTTAGATGCAAAGCATTTTTTTAAAGACAGTTTGCGGACATATTTTTGTAGATCAATAACCGTGTTGAACAAGTTGAAGTCGTTCATAGGGGCGAAGTTAAGGCCATTGTTCAACACGGCTATTTCACCCTCTGGAATGGTTATCCCTGAAATATTAATGACGTTATGGTCTTCAATCAAGGGTCGATTTTTCTTTTCTTTTGTGCCCTGTCTTTTATTCGAACGCCTTTTCCCTTTGTGGAGTTTTTTGACACCTTTTGACTCCTCAAGTCTCTGCAGATATGCTGAACCATTAAAATCAGTAAGGGATGTCCATACAGGGCAAGTTTACCGGTTGGAGTCATTTATGACATGCAACACCAACTTTGTAATTTATTTACTGAAATGTGCATGTGGAAGTGGCTATATAGGCAGGACCATTAGGGCTTTGAAAGTAAGAATTACAGAACACATCCGGAGTATAAAGAACAGCGATGAACGCTTTCCGGTAGCACGTCACTTTAACACATGTCCCTCAGGATCAATCAAAACACTTACGTATAGTGCCATTGAGAACATCTCTATACACCCTAGAGGAGGACACAGGGAAGCATCATTAAACCGCAGGGAGATGTTCTGGATTTATGCCCTTGGGACATTGGCACCCAGGGGCATGAATCAAGATTGGGAGCTCAAACATTTTTTAACTTGACTCAAAAGGATGAATGAACCCAATCTATCGACTGATTTGCCCTAGTTTGTGGTCCAAAAATCTATAAAAACACATAAAATTAGAGTAGCTTTCGTTTATTCAAATGTATTAGTTAACACACAATATGAATATCTAATATCCACTGTATTCTCATATTACAATTTTGCTTGCCTTACGTTAGAAACCAGGTACATTGTTCACACAGCTAGAAAATAACTGTCTCAAATGAATACTTTACTATATTGTACATGTTTTCATGACATATGTTTATTCACAGATCAAAACTTATGCATTACTAAAAGTCAATTATCAATAATAACATTAGTTGAATACATTAACATGATAAATATTGTTGAACAACTTTTGTCCTCAATCTACACATGTAACCTCCATTTCAGATTTTAGATTCGCTACATTATGTATTTGTATGTTATTCATGTCTTGTTGTACCTGATTTAATATGTTTTTACCATGTTAGTTTTAACTTGTTTAGTTCATCCCCATATGTTTTTCTTGCAAGTCTCCCCCTCCTCTCCCTCTCACTTCCCTTCCCTTTCCCTTCCTTCTCTTCCCCTCCCCTCCTTTCCTTCCTCGCCTCCCTGGTTACCCTGTTAGCACTGTATAGCCATATATCACTCTATGAGGATTGAGGACTCTTTGCTATTGTTTACAATCGTTACTTAGCAACGACGCGCTACGTGTCGGCAGAGGGGTCTGGGCGCTGAAGCTAGATGCGCGTCACTCCCCTTATCCTCACACATACCCACGGCAGCTAGCGTTCCTATTGGCTGGGAGCCTCAGCCAATGAGGCTATAGTCTGGCGATTTTCGCGCCAAAATGAGTAGCGCGATGACGCAGGGGGATGCACGTCACTCCCCTTTAAACATATATACGGCAGTCAGTCATTCTATTTGCTGGGAGTCCCAGCCAATTAGATTATACATCGGTGATTTTCGCGCCAAAAACGGGAAGCGCGATGACGCAGGGGGGCGGGCTTAGCCCTTTAAATCAGTGGGGATGAATGGTGCGGATCAGCTCTATGACTAAGGACTATACCAGTCCGAAACGCGTCAGAGTGTGTGTCCCCTGTACCATGCTGTTTCAATAAAGTATATTTTTAAACTACACCTTGCTGGTCCTCTAACCTACTTGGCTGTGCACCGCAGGAATCTTTGGATTTCAACCTCTACGTGAATATTGAGCGTGCTGCATGCTGCATTGGAACAAGCCTGCTGTGAGTATATTTCTCCCTCACAGGGATACTGGATGACCTGGAATAGTGCTGCAGCACAATTGTTTGGTTTGGCCGAGTCCCATACAACAACGGTATGTTAACCCTTCATTTTATTATGACACATGGACTATTGCCATTACACTGAGTGTCTTTTTGCTGCATTCATATAGCACTGGGTCTCATTACTCTACCTGCTGGCTGATACAGTTTCCTGTCACCATGATATGTGGACTCATACTCATTATTGTCTAAAGGTTCAGAATTGGATTGAGCACTGTGATTGGGACTCATGCCCCAAACCACCGACTATATTGTGATAACTATTGATACTATATCAGTTGTGTGTTCAATACTTTGCATTTATTCTATTTTATTTCTTTGTCACTGTGTTCAGGACATGATTTCATTTATGCTTTGAATTGAGGGGTCATTCTGCATTTATCATCATTTTTATTCATGTTCTTTTTCTTTTGCTGCTTTTGGCAACATGTATTCAGGGCTTTGGGCTTTTTCTCTGGCACCTACTTTATATTACTCTAGGCATGCGCAATAATAACATATAGATGGGTAGGAACAACTATGTTTACTCACACATGCGCAATGCAGTCTAGGGTAGCCAGATCTCACATGTTATTGCAAGCATGCGCCTTATCACGGACTCACTGCTGGTTGTAAGAGCCAACAGTCTTGTCATGCGCATTGACAACAGTAACCGAATTTGAGCATGCGCAGGGTAAGTGATGATAATAAAGAAGTGTATTACCCTGCGCATGCGCAGTAGAGTCCCGCGATCGGCCCGTTTTCTGCTGTCCTTCATTACAGCTTGAATGTGTGTTTAAGGTCCCAGCGCCAGTATCATCTTCAATATTAATGTCATCAGCATGTCAATTTAAGTTATTTTATGTGGTTTATGCAGTTATGCAGGTGCTTTTTGCGCATGCGCTATAGCGATGAGTTTCATTGTTGCCATGACGACCTGAGCACTTAAATAGCTTCCGCTTTCCCTCCCATGCAAAATTGTCCCTGACAAAGCTCCATAGTAGGAGAGAAACGCGCGTTGGACGCGTTATCATGTCATCAGCCCCTGTTATGGGGTTGTTTTAACACAGTGTGCTAATACCAGTACTTTCACTAGCATAGCCATATATCTAAAAATAGTGTAGCTGGCAGGGATGGTTCTACTGATACTATTGTAACAATCAATGGACACATTGTAGTCGTATCCCTGCTGCTGTATCTGGCCAACTATTTACTGTGCTAGTGATTGCAAGTGTTGGGCATTTTGACTCACCTTGTCTGGTTGCACTTTGTTTAGCCTCCCAGGTTCCAGTTGTATATTTTTATACTGGAATTTATCTATATGTGAGGCTAACTCTGTTGCATGTGTGCATATCATTTAATCTATTTTTATGGTTAATTACATTGATTGTTACGGTAATATATGTTTTAAGGATGTTGTATTACAAGTTACATTTTAACTCACATAGTGTGCACATAAGTGAATTTTCTTTTGGAGTACAAACATGTTTGTTTGTTTTCCTGATTCACTTCAATTCACAGCTGCACCTATTGTTTTTGATAATTTTCGATTATATATATCATTTATTTACATTACAATTTGTATGATTTAGTTGATCACTCCCTATCCCCCCTCTTTTTTGCTGTTTAGTATATACTGGGGTATCTTTAGTAAGCCCCTTCTTGGGTGTTGATCCTTTATCCATACATATCATGGCGGGGTATCTAACAAGTGGTATGGACATCTCTGGTTGGCAGGACGAAGCCAAAAATGTATTTACTACTACACCATTAGGTACGTCAGATAAAGATCAAGATACAGTAAATTAATTTCGTAATATTTTCAAACTGTTACGGACTCAGTCTCAGGTCTGGTGGGAGATCACCAGTTTGCAGAAATATCTTGATACTAATATGATCCCTCGTGGACTCAGACTGAAGTTAAGTCCTGCCTACTATATTACTTCAACTGAGTTTATTAATAAATGGGAAGACACCCTATCGAATTGCTCAAATGAATTGATGACCATGTTGATAGAACATGAAAAAGCTCATTTAGATGTGACTAATAATGAAATAGACATCAGAAGGAAAAACGGGAAAAACAGAGCACCATGTCCAGCAATAAAAGAAAAACATCCATCAGGAAGCGTTCCCATAAACAAGCTAATTTAATGGATTCAGGTTAAATACAACACACACCAACGCGTTTCGGACTATAGATAGTCCTTTATCAAGGTGAATACACATATCACATACACAATACAATTTATATAAAACCAGGCATGGCAGGAACCAACCGCAACCACTTCCGGGTTGGTCACCTGACCAGTGACACACGCTACCGGGAGGTGCAGCATGAATGCATGACCGTATCCGACGTCAACGTCATTGCGCAATGGGACCTGAGGTGCCTGGTGTGAGCGTCCGTGAGGAGCGCGCATTGCAGGCATACCACTCAGAGTCCAGAGACAGAATAGCGCATGACGTAACCACGTCGAACGGCACGTGAAGCATCACAATGCATCATATTGCTAAGCAACAGGCCCCCGTCAGTCAGGAGGTTAAAAAACTTTATTTAAACTACAAACAATGAAATTACTAGAGATACAAAAATGTTAAAATCAAGAATGGAAATTAAAAACAACTAATTAACCAAAGCAACCTCAAATATTGGGTATCTTTAAATCGTGACACATTTGTGCAATGTTAGTGAAGGTTAGGAACAACTTGATCACATAATTATAAAAAAATTAATAAGGATAATATGATAAACCTGTTGTATATTTTACATTGTACATGCCGTTGTTCTAAACCTTCTATAGAGAACAAAGATACGGATACATTTAATAACATTATCCAAAATTAACTGAAAAAATTGATCAAATAAATTATTCAATAACAGTAGTTTATGAAATGTTTGTGAAATGTTACTAACAGATGTTAATTAAGATATTTTGTGCTACTGCCTTTGCAAGAACTTACGGATGGAGGTTTAGGATATCGGATGGCAAAACAATCATGTATCAAAAAGAAGGGATCCTATATCCCAATCGAAATTCCAACCATTAGGGATACTGTACGGTGTTTGTAGATTAAAGATCAAAAAAAGTTATCTTCTATTAAGAATGTTTAATCTATTGCCTCCCCTGATGGGGCACGGCACATGTTCAATACCTAAAAATGACATATTCTTCACGTCACCCATGCTACAGTTACTGAAATGGAGGGATACAGGATGGTTGATATCCTTTTTAATAATCAACCGAAGGTGTTCTAGTATACGCACCTTTAAACACCGAATAGTTCTTCCTACATACTGTTTTCCACAGCCGCATTTTAACAAGTACACCACATGTGTGGTATCGCAATTGATAAAAGAATTTATGTGGTAACTCCTCAACTCCTCAAAAATCCAATAAATCGAATGGTCAACAACAGAAATCTATACTTAAAAAGAACATTTCATTTTCACATTCGGCAAGTACAGAATCAGAGGGCTCTGACACTGATCTTTTTCAGAGAGTGATGATTTCTAATAATAGAGAAAATGTTTGCTATGATCAATCGGGAGATAGACAGAGTGAACATAGAGAGAGAGAGAGAGAAAGAGGAGGGAGGGGAGAATCTTCCAATCAACAACATCAAAGGGAATCTGAATATGAATCTAGAACCTTCTTCGGGTCAAAAAACAGGGTCATTACAGACGCACAAGGAGGGGCCAAAAAAGGAAACATAAAAAAAACCCAGAAGCGGAAAAAGAACTTCTAATTGAACAAACAGGAGTTATTAATCTTTCAGACACTACCCTTGACCAGAATGAGTTATCTGTGTTAAACAAGGGTTTAAAATTTGCTCCTTGTAGTGACTTTAAGTTGTTTGAAACTACCATTGATCTCCACAAGTACATCCGCAAGCTTACTCTCAAAAGGTTTTACAATCAGAAGAATGTTGTTGAGCCTAGTACAAATGTTGATATTGAGGATGTTTATTCAACAAATATATGTGATGATGTTTCAGAGACTAAGACCTTGAATTTTCATGAACATTGTTGTTTACAAGATATGAAAGATCTTATTGTTGAAAACACTGATGACATGGATGTTCCCTCTTCCTTTTTAGGCAGACGGTCCTCAGGCCTTAGGAATAAATCTGTTTTTTATCCCTTACACATGAAGGGCCATTGTCTCACTACATTTGAACAGTTAATGGAACGTGATCTATCTCTTCTGGCTAGGGGCTATACTTTTTCCATTATGCCGTTACATCAAAGATTAGATAATCTTACAAAGGGAGAAAGAGTGTCATTAAATGCTTTGAAGGCAAACAGATCCTTGGTGATCAAAGGCGCGGATAAGGGGGGAGCGATTTTTGTGCTTAATCAAACTGATTATAAAACTGAGGCACTGCGTTAACTGAATGATCACTCCTCCTATGTATCACTTAGAGGCGATCCCACTACAACCTTTATTAAGGAATTGAGAACTCTTCTTGATGAAGGTTCTATATTGGGTGCCTTGGATGCCAAGGAGTTGGAATTCCTATTTCGTCCCTATCCTGTTATCCCTATCTTCCACCATCTCCCAAAGATCCATAAGACGTTGGTCTCCCCACCTGGGAGGCCAATTGTCTCTAGCATTGGATCTTTGGGAGATGGTGTTTCAAGATATGTTAATCATTTTTTGCAGTCAATTGTTCAGGGATTGCCTTCATACATTAAGGACAGCGGTAACCTAATGGCCCAATTGGACTCCATCAGATGGGAAACAAACTTTATTTGGCTTACTATGCATATTACTTCCTAGTACACAGTCATAATGCATGAGCACGGGTTGGCAGCTGTCAAATTTTATTTGCAACAATCGGATCTCTCCCCAGCACAAAGCACGTTTATTTTAAATGCAATTCGGTTTTTATTAACACACAATTATTTTATGTTTGATGGGAATTTTTATCTCCAAACACGTGGTACCACCATGGGCACGAGTTTTGCCCCCTCCTATGCCAACCTATTTTTAGGTTGGTGGGAGTCGGTCCACGTGTTTGGAGATAAAAATCCCTATAGACATTTTATCACTTTTTATAGGCGTTACATTGACGACCTTATTTTTGTTTGGAATGGGAATGAGCACTCACTTATTTTGTTCACTAACTATCTTAATAACAATGAATTTAATTTAAAATTCACTGCCAATCACAATCTTTATCACATTCACTTTTTAGAATTATCACTCTCCATTGATATGAATAAAAATATTACTACCACTGTTTACCGTAAATTAAATGCACGTAACACGTTTTTGCAGGCTGACAGCTGCCACCCCAAATCCTTAGTTAAAGGAATACCAAAAGGCCAGCTCATTAGATTAAGAAGAATATATACAAATGAGGATGAATTCCTTATACAATCCAAAAATCTGATGGAGCATTTTGAGGCCAGAAGTTACCAAAGAAGGGACTTAGACAAAGCATTTTGCGAAGTTCTTAATACAGATAGATCAGTTTTATTAAATAAATCTCAACAACGCACAACAGGGAAATAGTGAAGAAGCATTGGGGAGTGTTAGCTGCAGATCCATCTTTACACTCCATTTATGAGGAAGGACCAAAACTAGTTTTTAGAAAAGCAAAAACTATTGCAAATTACGTTTCTCCTAGTCTGTTTTCCTCGTCCAATGTGCCTATAAGGAATTTACCTAAGGGTAGTTATGCTTGTTCAAAATGCAAAGCATGCAATTATATGGCAGGTGATTCTGAATTTTTTTCAAATAAAACAGGTAAAAAATACCACATAAATTCTTTTATCAATTGCGATACCACACATGTGATGTACTTGTTAAAATGCGGCTGTGGAAAACAGTATGTAGGAAGAACTATTCGGTGTTTAAAGGTGCGTATACTAGAACACCTTCGGTTGATTATTAAAAAAGAATATCAACCATCCTGTATCCCTCCATTTCAGTAACTGTAGCATGGGTGACGTGAAGAATATGTCATTTTTAGGTATTGAACATGTGCCGTGCCCCATCAGGGGAGGCAATACATTAAACATTCTTAATAGAAGATAACTTTTTTGGATCTTTAATGTACAAACACGTACAGTATCCCTAATGGTTTGAATTTAGGATCCCTTCTTTTTGATACATGATTGTTTTGCCATCAGATATCCTAAACCTCCATCCGTAAGTTCTTGCAAAGGCAGTAGCACAAAATATCTTAATTAACATCTGTTAGTAACATTTCACAAACATTTCATAAACTACTGTTATTGAATAATTTATTTGATCAATTTTTTCAGTTAATTTTGGATAATGTTATTAAATGTATCCGTTTCTTTGTTCTCTATAGAAGGTTTAGAACAACGGCATGTACAATGTAAAATATACAACAGGTTTATCATATTATCCTTATTAATTTTTTTATAATTATGTGATCAAGTTGTTCCTAACCTTCACTAACATTGCACAAATGTGTCACGATTTAAAGATACCCAATATTTGAGGTTGCTTTGGTTAATTAGTTGTTTTTAATTTCCATTCTTGATTTTAACATTTTTGTATCTCTAGTAATTTCATTGTTTGTAGTTTAAATAAAGTTTTTTATCCTCCTGACAGACGAGGGCCTGTCGCTTAGCAATATGATGCATTGTGATGCTTCACGTGCCGTTCGACGTGGTTACGTCATGCGCTATTCTGTCTCTGGACTCTGAGTGGTATGCCTGCAATGCGCGCTCCTCACGGACGCTCACACCAGGCACCTCAGGTCCCATTGCGCAATGACGTTGACGTCGGATACGGTCATGCATTCATGCTGCACCTCCCGGTAGCGTGTGTCACTGGTCAGGTGACCAACCCGGAAGTGGTTGCGGTTGGTTCCCGCCATGCCAGGTTTTGTATAAATTGTATTGTGTATGTGATATGTGTATTCACCTTGATAAAGGACTATCTATAGTCCGAAACGCGTTGGTGTGTGTTGTATTTAACCTGAATCCATTAAATTAGCTTGTTTATGGGAACGCTTCCTGATGGCTGTTTTTCTTTTATTGCTGGACATGGTGCTCCGTTTTTCCCGTTTTTCCTGCTGATGTCTACTTACCGACGGAGGCACATTCAACCCTGGGCCACTGGATCTACAAACAGGACGATTACTGCACTAAATTCAAGTCAGTCTGTTCCAGTTTGACCCCTTATTTCTTCAAGCAAATAGGATGTTTATTCTACTGGTCACTGGCAGGTGCAAATGATTTATCCTTACTACTGTGCTGAGTGGGATCATTTCTAAACCAGGTTACATCCTTCCAGACATTATTTATACATGGGTTGCCTTACTCTACTCTGCTATTACAGTTGTTTTCTTAGAGCACTATACAACATGTTTTTTCATAATAATGAACTAGACACTAATATTAAAAATCTTGGCAAGTTCAATAAGCTACAGGAATTTGAGGAGATGGAACGTCAGCTAGAAACAAACATGGAGACATTTAGGAGAGAATTAAAGGAAAGGAAACATATCAAGTTCCTCCGAGATAGCAACGATTATGAATAGGGCACAGTGTATAAGTTTCCCCTGTGAGATCTAGGAGAAGGGGTAATTTCTCGGGATACTCCTCATCTGAGACAGATGTGTCTGAGAGAGATCAATCAGGCCCTAGACCACAAGGTCAATCTAGTGGCCATGGCAGGAAGAACACCAAAAGTAATAAGGTGGGTTTTTTAGCACAGGCACAGCAAAACGCAAAACCCGTAGGGGAAAAAAGAAACCTAAGGGGAAACAAAAATCCCCCGGCCCCCACCTAGTAGATAGTGCCACCAGTCTCACAGATGCTATGCAAATCTACAATCTCTCTAGCCATGTTTTTAGTGATGAACAACTCACATTACTTAGAAAGGGGCTTTCTTTTTCACCAACCTCCGACTTCAATTTGTTCGAATGGGTGAAAGATTTAAATGTTTTTGGTAGGTGTAGACGGACGTTCATAGAGGTACAAAATTGAAGACTTTATAAGGTGAAATTATAACGAGGCGTGTGAAGGGGGAAACACAGCTTCTATTCACTTGGGAGTGGTTCTAGTGAAATACCATGCAATTCACAACTCCCTTAGTTAAGCATGTCTCCCAGCCCCAAACACATAGCATGAAATGAACAGATATAAAAAGTCTTGTAATAAAAGTCTTATCTGTCCCTTGTAGTTTGGAGGGAAAATCTTCTCTGTCCCTGGTTGCTACCCTTTCTTCAGGGTTTGTCAGCATTCAGGTTTAGAAATTTCCCCTGTGTCTTGGAAGAATCTCTGCTGTGTCTTCTGGCAGAGCTCAAGACATTGTCAGCTCCAGAGATCTGTGTTCTCTTGGTCAGTCTCTCCTGGGAGACTCAAGAACCTCTGCTCTGTCTCCAAAGTTCAGCTCACACGTGAGCTAAGGAGCCACTTCCTGTCTCAACAGACAGGCTTTTGTAAGCAATCTAAATCAGGCAGGTGGTGTTTATTAATTGACTACCAGCAGTTAACCACCACACTGCTAGATTAAAGGCACATTACTTGAACAGGGGTTACTCCCCTGTTACATACCTCCCCTGTTTGTGGGAAGCTCGGGCTTGACACGGCCAAAGCCCATCCTTCCACTCTCATTCTAGATATCTCTGTGACTTGAATGAGAGTGGATGGAGGAAGAGAACCCTCAGTCCTGCTTGGATTGGAGCCCTTTATCCAGTTTATTCGTGTCTCCTCCTGAAGGTGTTTGAGATCAGAACCCCTCAGTCACTCGAGGAGGACTTTTTCCAAGTATAGTCTTTTTTCTATGTGCGCGGTCATGAGGTTTCCCTCGCATTGGGTGCTCGTCTTAGTGTAGGCATACTGTATGGCAGCAGTTGCAGAGCGTTTAAAAACAGCCCTTTGAGTTTTCCGCTCTTGAAGCTGCCGCTCTGCCCTTTTCCCACTCAATGGGGTTGCTAGTTCAGCCTCTTTGAGATTAAGTTGCAATTCCACACCCACTTCCAGAGAATGTCTCATCTTTTCAGCTTTATCAGCTAAGGATTCTTCTGGTTTTAATTCAGCACGTGTACCTTCTTTTGTTGCCTGCTGGGTGGCTGAAGGTTTTGCTAGTGCTTGTTTAGGTGGTTCAAATTTTGCAACCTTGTCTTTCAGATGAGCGGTATTCCCAGCTCTCACTGTACCCTTGTCTTCATGGGTTTTTGAGGCTGTGGGATACTGACGCTTAGTCAGGGTCAATACTTGTCCTTGTAGGACTTTAATCTTATCCAAGAGAGAACCCTGGTTTTTGAGTGCGTCTTGCAAGTCTCTTCTCAGGGAATTTATCTGCGCACTTTGCTTTCTCTGAGTCTGTATCAGTGTCTCCTTCATATTCTGGAGCTCTGTAATTTTTGTCGTCAAGGTTGCCGCTGCGTCTGTTTTCTCCTTGGTGTACTGACTCAAGGGAATGGAACAGTCTCTCTATCTCTCCAGCTCTTGCTCCAGTTTCTGAGCCTTCTCACGATCCCTCTCATACAGAGTCATCTGGTATCGAAGTTCCGCCTCCAATGATGCTCTGGTGACATGCAGCGTGGCCTTTAGCTCCTCATACTGCTCTGTGGGGACATACTGGGTATTCAGACGTTCCTGCAGCGCTTGTACCTCTTTAGCAGCCTGCAGCTTTTCTTCCTGCAGCGTTTGCTGCTTCTCCTCAGCATACTGGAGGTGTGTACGCAGACCTTACAGTTGGTTTTGCAGTCGGTGCTCTGCTTCAAACTTTTCCTTGACTTCTTCTGTCAACTGAAAATGTTCTTTCAGTTTTAAGTTTTCTCTTTTTAATCTTGAATTTTCTCTTTTTTCAGTCTCTGTATTCTTCAGGGCCTCTTTGCAGTCCTCCTTCCATTTATGCACATCTGCTTTGAGAATGACCATCTCCTGGCGTGAGACTTCCTTCTCTAGGTTGCGGGTCTGAAGCTCCTTCTGAGAGACTTTGAGATCTGTATCAAGATTGGCAATCGTTTCTTTAGAAATGTCCAGCTCCTCAGTGAGACTGTGTAGTTCCTTTCTGGAAACTTCCAGGTCTGTGCGGCAGCTGTTGGTCTCATGATGTGAGGCATACAGTCCTCTGCGGAGTGTCTGAACCTCTTTCTGAGATACGTCCACCTCTATCCGGACACTGTTGACCTTCTGTTGTGAGGCATTCAGCTATATGCGAAGAGTGTGAACTTCTTGTTGGAAGACTGTCATCTGCTTCAGTGCCTCCTCATACTTCCGCTTTAGCGTAGCCAACATTTTATCAGATTGGCTCTGCTTTTCATTCATGGCGGAAATAGTAGCATTTGCAGTATCTAGCTCAGTCTTGAGATCGTCCAATTCTGTACTGGCTAAAGAGAACATTGCGAGCATATATTCCTGGAGCTTCACGTTTTTTTTCTGTAGCTCTGTGTAACCATCTTCCTTTTGTTTCAATTGTTCACGGAGCATATCACAGTCATGCCTGGCATTTTTCAGGGCATCTTCAGGGCTGGTCAAGGGATTGTCACTCACTGGTTCCGGCTCCACTTCCCTGGGATGACTGGTTGAGGGTTCCTCACTGTTGGCACCGGACAGACACTTCTTTGGGGTACACGATTTTTGCCTTGGGCCCTCTGGATATTCGGTTATCCGCAGGACGAATTCTCCATTTTCTCTAGGCTGCAGGGCAACTCGGTCTCCCTTTTCCTCCACAGGATCTGCGGACGTGTCTGTTCCTTCCACGGTAAGTGAAGAACCACTTTTCTTTTTCTTTTTCCGCCTTTTTGTTTTGGATGACTCTGTCCCATCAGGAACATTGGGGTCTCCTTTATTTGAAATTTTAGCAGCGTCACTGGATCCACCCGGCTTTTCTTGCAACTGACGGAAATATTCGGTGATCCACTGCTCCCGCTCTGTCTCCTGCTGATCATATTCGTCATCAAAGGGAGCGGTCTTTTCTGGTCGTGCCGAGTTCAGGCACCCCCACCATTCTTGGGGTGTTTTGTGGGTGTGACTCGGTTCGGGTTCCCCGTAAGAGATGTCTTCCTCTTTATTGGACTGGAAGGGCCATTCTTCCGTGGGGTAGGGTTCATTACAGGAACGCTGCATCTTGTCCTCCATTTTTAGGCTATCAGGTGTCATTTTCTTCCTGACCTCAGGAGGCGCTATTGCAGCTGTTGCCACTGTATTTGCTAGAACCCCCAATTGTGGTAGTCCTACAGGTGGGCATATTTTGCTTGTAGAGGTCGTAGCTCTCACAGGCATCTCTGTAGACTTTTCTTTCTTGGGTACATTTTTTTTACAATATCAGCAGTACTGTGCATGCATTTTCTCTTATCAGGTATACAAGATGTGCAGTTGCTAGGTAAAAACGTCTATTTGCTTTACACCATTTACTTGCTAGGAATAATCTCTAATTAGGTATGCTGAATGTGTGATTGCTAGGTAAAAACTTCTGTTTGCTTTACACCATTTACTTGCAAGGTGCAATCCCTCCGCTTCAGCAACAGAATTTGGTTTTAAGCTTGAGTTCAGTAATTTTCAGTCTCATCTTTGGGGATTATGGCATTCACACTACACACTTTGGGTGTCTGTTTTGCTCCCAAGATATATATAGGCAGACTTTTTTACTTGCAGAAAAAAAAAACATTCTTTGCAGTGGACTATTTCTTTCATTCCCAGCAGGGTGACTCAACACTCAGCCATTGGCTTTGAAATACCTTTTACACAGTTCAGCAATCCCTTTTTCCCGTCTAGGGCAATTTTACGCTCAGCATTTGTTTGCTAAAATTTCCCCTGCTTCAGCACAGTCTTGTATCAATTTTCACACTTTTCTGCATATACTCCATTCACAGATGGTAGCCCTATGCGGTGTGGCAACCTTTATTTGCAAAATCAGTACCGCTCGTGGGTCACCATCTGTATTCACTGGTTCAGCGAAACTTTTGAAAACAACAAACACCTATCCCTTTTTAAGGGCTGACTCAATTCTTGAACCCTGACTATGGCTGGAAGGCAAAACCCCTATTTCAATGACCATATTACACTTTGTGATAGGCAAATAAGGTTTAGCTGCTTCAGCAGTCTCTCTCCTCTTGGGATTGGGGTTTCAGTGCAGTGGTGTGTATCACTTTAATTCTGGTCTCTGCTGCCTGAGAGTTGCTCAGACTGTTTGTAGGCAAAAAGCATTAAAAAAATTCACAGAAAAAATCTCCGGTCCTTTCTAACTTCAAAGACGACCTCTCGTCCCACTTCTGACACCATATGTAGACGGACGTTCACAGAGGTACACAATTGGAGACTTTATAAGGTGAAATTATAATGAGGCTTTATTGTGCCTTTTCCTTAACATCAGGAAACCATCCAAACAAGGGGGAAACACAGCTTCTATTCACTTGGGAGTGGTTCTAGTGAAATACCATACAATTCACAACTCCCTTAGTTAAGCATGTCTCCCAGCCCCAAACACATAGCATGAAATGAACAGATATAAAAAGTCTTGTAATAAAAGTCTTATCTGTTCCTTGTAGTTTGGAGGGAAAATCTTCTCTGTCCCTGGTTGCTACCTTTTCTTTAGGGTTTGTCAGCATTCAGGTTTAGAAATTTCCCCTGTGTCTTGGAAGAATCTCTGCTGTGTCTTCTGGCAGAGCTCAAGACATGGTCAGCTCCAGAGATCTGTGTTCTCTTGGTCAGTCTCTCCTGGGAGACTCAAGAACCTCTGCTCTGTCTCCAAAGTTCAGCTCACACGTGAGCTAAGGAGTCACTTCCTTTCTCAACAGACAGGCTTTTGTAAGCAATCTAAATCAAGCAGGTGGTGTTTATTAATTGACTACCAGCAGTTAACCACCACACTGCTAGATTAAAGGCACATTACTTGAACAGGGATTACTCCCTTGTTACAGTAGGAAACTACCATTACATAAGTTTCATTCCAAAAAGGCAAATGATAATGAACTCACGGCTGGATTAAGTGCTCAAGATAAACAGAATCTTGATGATGTAATACATCTGTTGGAACAAAATGTTTCCACAGACACTGACATCACTGGACCCTTTACCCATCACAAGAATAAAAGTCACTTTACTCCTCTTATGAACATCTGTCCAGCAGTTGAGTTATTTATTTCCTGTGTCACAAGGGACTTGGAATCCGTACCAGAACGCTGTAGATCTACTAATAACCTCACTATGGAGGAAATAAAGGGATTACAAGATTTTATGTGTGAGACATCTTTTGTGATTAAGCAATCCGATAAGGGTGGCAATATCGTGATTCAGGATACCGATGCATATGTAAAAGAGAACAAGAGATTATTGAGTGACAAGGATTGTTATGAGATCTTGGAGAACAGTCCAACCTCCAGTTATAAACAGGATTTATTGTCTATACTACAAGAAGCCCTTGATAGGGATATGATTAGCAGACAAGAATATGACTTTATGTACCCCAAATCTCCGACAGTGGCGACATTTTATACTCTGCCCAAAGTATATAAAAGGTTAAAGTCACCCCCAGGCCGCCCGATTGTTTCAGGGAACAACTGTTTATCTGAAGGGAGCAGCATATACCTGGACAAGGTCCTTAGAGACTTTGTGATAAGCTTACCATCTTACGTGCAAGACACGAAAGACACCCTTAAAAAACTCAACGGTGTTAACATCTCCACTGAGACCATTCTCGTGAGCCTAGATACACAGAAAACAGAAAACATATATTACAAAACAATAATTTCCTAGGCGCGCTGACAGATAATTAGACCTGGCAAGAAAGTTGCAGTCCCATGAATCAGACGATGATAAAAGTGAGATCCACAGTCCACAGTATTCAGTTCCTTTAGAAAAAGAGGCTGATCTGGGGATAGAAACAAGACAGCCATTGCGCAGTACCCAATGGTCAGTTGTATACACCCCCACCGTTGCTAGCTACTCACTTAAAAGTAGATAAAATGGGCCTCAAAAGGTTTCTTTAGTTCCCTCACGGTTGGCTCCTGACTGGATGCTTGCAGCTGGTGACGAAAGTCTCACTCCAAGCGTCAGCAACACCATAAACCGTGTGGAAAAAAAGATGGGCACCAATAGTGTGATACCAACACATTTATTTCTAAAAATACAAGGGTTAAAAACATGCACTCACATGCCGTTATGCCCTATGCGTGACATACAACGTGCCGTCCGCTCACATGGGAGGGTGCCGAGGGGATGCAGGAGGAGGCTGGAACCGGTGTGGGTCCCCACTTCGTGGCCGCGACTCGGAGCGCCTGGTCCCTCCTCTGATGACTTCCCAGCTAATCTACCTCTTCTCCTCTCACTGAGTATGCACGTTGCAGCACGTCCTGGAGGCTCCACCCTACGCGCGTTTCGTGACTGCTGACGTCACTTCTTCAGGGGTAATGGAGCCATGGGGGTACTGGATGCTATATATACATTTATGCAAGGAGTCCGCAGGATTCCAATTGGCTAATTGTCCTCACTGAGAACTCCTGCTAATTGTCCGCACATGGGTGATATATGGCAATGTGATAACAACTGACTTAACTCATTCATGCCTGGAAAATGACAGAGAGACATCTTATACATACTCTATACCATATTAATGAACTAATACATGTCTCAATGACAGCACAGATCATAATTGAATATAGACCATCATTAATACAACTAACAATAATAATACATTAATAAAAATCAATAAGACTATTTAAAAATACATATTAAAAAGTAACTCACAACATTGCTACATTCCTTACAAATGTGAATTAATAGTGCTATTATGTTAACTTCTAGCTACTGCCAGTATAGAGGACCCAGAGGTGGAAAGATAGAAAGATTTTTGGTGGGTCAGAAAGCCTGGTTTTATTAATGTATTATTATTGTTAGTTGTATTAATGATGGTCTATATTCAATTATGATCTGTGCTGTCATTGAGACATGTATTAGTTCATTAATATGGTATAGAGTATGTATAAGATGTCTCTCTGTCATTGTCCAGGCATGAATGAGTTAAGTCAGTTGTTATCACATTGCCATATATCACCCATGTGCGGACAATTAGCAGGAGTTCTCAGTGAGGACAATTAGCCAATTGGAATCCTGCGGACTCCTTGCATAAATGTATATATAGCATCCAGTACCCCCATGGCTCCATTACCCTTGAAGAAGTGACGTCAGCAGTCACGAAACGCGCGTAGGGTGGAGCCTCCAGGACGTGCTGCAACGTGCATACTCAGTGAGAGTAGAAGAGGTAGATTAGCTGGGAAGTCATCAGAGGAGGGACCAGGCGCTCCGAGTCGCGGCCACGAAGCGGGGACCCACGCCGGTTCCAGCCTCCTCCTGCATCCCCTCGGCACCCTCCCATGTGAGCGGACGGCACGTTGTATGTCACGCATAGGGCATAACGGCATGTGAGTGCATGTTTTTAACCCTTGTATTTTTAGAAATAAATGTGTTGGTATCACACTATTGGTGCCCATCTTTTTTTTCCACACGGTTTATGGTGTTGCTGACGCTTGGAGTGAGACTTTCGTCACCAGCTGCAAGCATCCAGTCAGGAGCCAACCGTGAGGGAACTAAAGAAACCTTTTGAGGCCCATTTTATCTACTTTTAAGTGAGTAGCTAGCAACGGTGGGGGTGTACACAACTGACCATTGGGTACTGCGCAATGGCTGTCTTGTTTCTATCCCCAGATCAGCCTCCTATCTAAAGGAACTGAATACTGTGGACTGTGGATCTCAATTTTATCATCGTCTGATTCATGGGACTGCAACTTTCTTGCCAGGTCTAATTATCTGTCAGCGCGCCTAGGAAATTATTGTTTTGTAATATATGTTTTCTGTTTTCTGTGTATGCTTTCTATACATGCCTTGTGGATAGGCCTGTTTTATTCCTGTGGCAGCCATTCCCCATTCTGCCAAGTCAGTTTGTGAGGAATCACATATATAGTTTCCCTCAAAGGGGATTCTCTTTCCTGTTTGTTATTTAGAGCACTTATTTATTCAAATTAATTTATAAGGTTAGGTTTAATAGGTTTGAGCGCTGAATATATGTTTTTAGTTTAACTTTTTTCACCACACTCGTGAGCCTAGATGTTGAATCTTTATACACCTCAATCATCCACGAGAAAGGCCTCAATACTGTTAATCATTTCCTTATTACAAGGGATTGTAGATTCAATAGACATAACATGTTTATTTTGGTCTTACTCCGCTTTGTGCTTACCCACAACTATTTTGTATTTGATGGGATTTATTACCACCAGACCCAGGGTACAGCAATGGGGACAGCATGTGCCCCCACATATGCGAATCTGTACCTGGGCTGGTGGGAATATGTCCAAGTGTTTAAAGAGGAACTATCTATGTATACTGACCACATCCTACTATGGATCAGATATATAGATGATATCCTCTTACTATGGGACGGCCCACAAGATTGTTTGCTTGAGTTTGTGGAACTCCTTAATAGGAATACTCTGAATTTGAGACTAACAACTGCTTTTAGCACTACATCTATTACCTTCCTTGACTTGGACATATATGTTGATTGTGACAGAAACATCCAAACCAAAGTGTTTAGGAAGAGTACAGCACAAACAGCTTGTTGTTGGCACAAAGTCAACATCCGGCTAGCCTCATTTCAGGTATCCCGACTGGACAATACCTGCGCTTACGCAGGAATTTTTCCACAACTCAGCAATTTATTTTACAGTCCAGAGAACTACGTGATCGGTTCCTTAGTCGTGGGTATAAAATGAAGACACTAAATCACGCCTATCACAGAGCATTACACAGTGAAAGAGACTCTCTCTTGTCCTCCAATACACCTAAGAGAAAGGATAATATCATAAGATGCATCAGTACCTACAATAAAAGATGGTGGGTGATTAAAAGAATCTTTGCCCGACACTGGCACCTTCTTCTATCCAATGTAGATTTGGTTAAAGCTATTGGACCTAGACCAAACATTACTAGTAGGAGATCGAATAACCTGCGTGACAAACTTGTACATAGCCATTACCAGCGTGCCCGAGTAGAGACTTGGCTGAGCCCGATTCAGGGGATGTATCGGTGTCAGGATTGTAAGGCATGTAAATTTGCTATTACAACTATGACGTTCCATAATCATGATAACACACAGCACTTTAGTGTCGACAGTTTTATTAACTGCAGAACAACTAACGTCGTTTACCTTCTCATCTGTAAATGTGGGAAAAGGTATGTGGGTAAGACCACAAGGCAATTGCGTAGACGCATACTTGAACATATCAACTCCATCAAGCATTCTGCAGAAACACCAGTAGCTAGACACGTCACGCACTACCATAATGGAGATGTTAAGAGCCTCAAGTTTATGGGCATCTATCAACTTAGATGCCGAGCAAGAGGCGGAAATGTAGATCAGATGCTGTTGCGAATTGAGGCTGAGTGGATTTATAAACTTAAGACCAGAAGTCCATATGGACTAAATGAAGGATTCACATTCACTCCTTTCATCTGATCTCCATGAACGCTAGTCGTCTTACCCACTTAATTTCTGGTCACCCACTCACGCTGTCATCATTACCCTGTACTACCTATACATGGTATTCATCTCTCAGCTGTCATATATTCTCGTTGGTTTATTTGAGATTAGTTCCACCACAGAGTTTGGATATTACAACCATGATATTGTCATATATTATTAGATTGCACTTAATTTTATTTAGAACTAGTGACTATATTACCCTCCAGATAAACCCGTTCTTATAATGTTATGGTTTATTGGTTTGTGTAACAACCACTCACACAACGTATATTGTGATAACTATAGATACTATATCAGTTGTGTGTCAATACTTTGCATTTATTCTATTTTATTTCTTTGTCACTGTGTTCAGGACATGATTTCATTTATGCTTTGAATTGAGGGGTCATTCTGCATTTATCATCATTTTTGTTCATGTTCTTTTTCTTTTGCTGCTTTTGGCAACAACATGTATTCAGGGCTATGGGGCTTTTTCTCTGGCACCTACTTTATATTACTCTAGGCATGCGCAATAATAACATATAGATAGGTAGGAACAACTATGTTTACTCACACATGCGCAATGCAGTCTAGGGTAGCCAGATCTCACATGTTATTGCAAGCATGCGCCTTATCACGGACTCACTGTTGGTTGTAAGAGCCAACAGTCTTGTCATGCGCATTGACAACAGTAACCGAATTTGAGCATGCGCAGGGTAAGTGATGATAATAATGAAGTGTATTACCCTGCGCATGCGCAGTAGAGTCCCGCGATCGGCCCGTTTTCTGCTGTCCTTCATTATAGCTTGAATGGGTGTTTAAGGTCCCAGCGCCAGTATCATCTTCAATATTAATGTCATCAGCATGTCAATTTAAGTTATTTTATGTGGTTTATACAGTTATGCAGGCGCTTTTTGCGCATGCGCTATAGCGATGAGTTTCATTGTTGCCATGACGACCTGAGCACTTAAATAGCTTCCGCTTTCCCTCCCATGCAAAATTGTCCCTGACAAAGCTCCATAGTAGGAGAGAAACGCGCGTTGGACGCGTTATCATGTCATCAGCCCCTGTTATGGGGTTGTTTTAACACAGTGTGCTAATACCAGTACTTTCACTAGCATAGCCATATATCTAAAAATAGTGTAGCTGGCAGGGATGGTTCTACTGATACTATTGTAACAATCTATGGACACATTGTAGCCGTATCCCTGCTGCTGTATCTGGCCAACTATTTACTGTGCTAGTGATTGCAAGTGTTGGACATTTTGACTCACCTTGTCTGGTTGCACTTTGTTTAGCCTCCCAGGTTCCAGTTGTATATTTTTATACTGGAATTTATCTATATGTGAGGCTAACTCTGTTGCATGTGTGCATATCATTTAATCTATTTTTATGGTTACTTACATTAATTGTTACGGTAATATATGTTTTAAGGATGTTGTATTAAAAGTTACATTTTAACTCACATAGTGTGCACATAAGGGAATTTTCTTTTGGAGTACAAACATTTTTGTACCCCTTTTGCTTTCCTGAAGTCCAATCACTCATCGATTCCCGCTGGTCCAAAAACAAACTCCAGTTCCTGGTCCACTGGAAGGGCTATGGTCCGGAAGAACGTTCGTGGGTACCAGCACGTCACATCCATGTTCAAGCCTTGGTTGGATCGCTCGGAGATCGATCCTCAAGGGGGGGATACTGTGACGGTTCAGGGGATTCCTTCCCCTTCTTTCTCTCCCTCTGTCCCATCTCCTTCCAATCCCTCTACCCTTTCCCACTCCTGTCCCATTCTGTCTACCTCTCTCTCTACCCCACTGCCTCAGCGCATGCCCCCCAGGTCTCGTGTGCCCCCGTGGGGTACCTGCGGCGCCTGGTGACGCGGCCTGTGCGCGCGCTCCCTCAACTTGCGGAGAGCGCGCTCACACGCTCCTCGTCTGGGTCCTGTCGCCCTTCTGGTTACTCCTCCCGGTGCCTGCGTGCCATCTCCCTGTCGCAGTCTGTGCGCGCGCACCCTCAGCTTACAGAGGGCGCGCGCACACGCTCCTCTTATCAGGCCTGCCACGTTCCTGACTCCTCCTCCCCGTCCCTACAGGTCATTCCCCTGACTGCCCCTTCTGTCTCCTCCTCTTCTCTCCCTGACCTATCCCTGTTGTCTCCCACTACTCTCTCTGCTCCTCCCCTCTCTCCTATTGGTGTGTCTCCCTTTATAATCCCTGTCTGTCCTCTCTATCGTCGCTCTGCATAGTTCCTGTTTCCCTGTGTGTGCTGACCTATGCTGTGCTCACGCTGTGTCCCTGCTGTATCCTGCTCCTGTGTTTACTTTGGATTTCCATGGCTTTGACCCCTGCTTGTCCTGGACTACCCTGCTCTCTGTACCCCTTGAACCTTGCTACGAACTCTACCTTGCTGACCTCTGGAATCCTTGGACCTGGCTTTGTACCCTGACGACTCTACTCTCTGGACCCCTGGACATTGGCACACGGATACGACCATTCTTACGCTTACACAAACCCCCTGCCCTTCAGTTGCAAGGAGCTGGTGAACAGGCAAGACCACTGTGCAAAGTGTCCCCTGTAACCAGTACGCTAAAGACTGAGATGGACATTTCAGCGCACCCCTACTCATTGCCAAGAGGCTTCCTGGTGATAATAGCGGTGATACCAAAACCATACGATGCCTGTGTATGCAGTGCTGATTGCCGGGTGGAGAAGCTAGTACCACGGTGAGGTGTCCCCAATGTGGCATCTACTATCTTTGGGCCGTGCAGCCCTTTGTGCCGGGGCCCACCGTGGAGGCAGGTGGAGAGACAGCCAAGCTGATGGCTGATGCCTCTCAAGTAAAAACAGAGCAACCTGATCCCGGAGAATGGGGATCGCTATTGATGATAGCTACGGAGCCTAAAGAAACAGGGGCCTGCAACCGCAGCGAGAACCCGGAACCTCGCTGTCGGTCCCCTGTGGATGTACCGCTACCTGTGTCGGAGGCCGCTTCATCGGATGAGGAGCAAGCCAGCCCAACATCGGTGGTGATGCGCCTACTGGCGGTTCACTACAGCGGTGGGGAGAAAGAGCCAGCACTTACCTGCGAAGCAGCGGAGCTGAATCCCGAGGCATCGATGGCGGCGACGGCAAAGGAAGGCCCAGCCAAGGCCCGAGCGGAGTGGCAAGAAGAACCTTCACTTCCGGCGGCGGATGTCGTTGCAAATAAAACTTAACCCTTTTAGACCAAACAGTCTGCATATATCCTTTTGATTCAGCGTTGCAGGAAGAACCCAAGAAAAACATCAGAAGAGAACAAGAAACCACTACCAGTGTGTACTCACACTGGCCCGTGTGAGTATTGAGCTATTTTTCTCTTTCATCACTAGCCACCCTGATCACAAGGTTGCATTAACCTCAAATATTTGCCAGATATTTACCATCTGACACCCTGATCCAATCCTTGAGGTGGGAAGATCAAGATACCTTGATAAAAGATCTCTCACATTGGCCCGTGTGAGTGTTGGTTTATAACATTGCATTGCAACGGTATTTTGTTGCACCAGTCCATCACCCCCTTTACACTACCACTGTCACACATATGTGTATTGACCATCTTACCTTTCCATTCCCACGAGGATAAAACCCCCATCGAACGAAGAAGAGAAAGAGGAGGAAACACCTAGCAAAGAGACGACAGAAGACGGGAAGAAAATTCTACCGAGAAGAAAATCGACCTAAAGAAACCTTGATGGGACAGAACTTACACATGGCCGTGTAAGTTTTCTATTTATATTTATTTTCACTTTCATCCCACCCACCTACACATATCACTGTCTCCACACCATTACTATATGGAGTCTACTACGTAGACTGGCACCCGCAATCGAGGTGTCCTCCACAGAATTGATTATCAATATATCAAAAATACCACTAACTGTGCTTCCCCTTCTTCTTTCTGCATCACAGTAACAAAGGAAGTGACAACATGCTTTGTGTCCACTGTTAGTGACACAAAGGTGGGTCTGTTTCTGGAGGTTATATAAGACACAGAACTGACTAAAGTTAGTGAGTTGGGTCTAGTTCTGGTTATGTTCCTGAGTGGAGTGTCTGCAGCAGTTCAAGTCTGTCTGTCAGATACTTCAGTGCAAGCTGATTACACACTGTGACCAGGGTCCTGGCACAGGTGGTGGATCTCCCTTAGGGGAGAGGTGGAGACAACTCATTAAGAGAAGGAACCTTCTGCATGGAGTACTCCAACAGAATGAGCGGCTAAGTATGACCGCTATGAAGGGCAGTCTGTCTATGGAGATGACATTAAAGATGCCCTTGTTCAAAAGATCCCTTCTGTGTGAGAGTGAAGTTATTCCACAGAAGGATGCACCAAGAAGGAGTTCCCCATCAGATACTTCCTCCTGTTGCTGCAGAGATCATGATGGGGTGGAGGCGCTGCATCGAATGTGAGTAGGACTCTAAACCCACTACCTCAGACGCCTGTCATGGTCATATTCCCCTATACCAAAAAGCGGGAGACTCAGGAGTCCTGTTGCCAGCAGGTGCACCACACATCACACAGACATGTAATGGGGCTGATTAGACAACAGGGGCCAATCTGAGATTGGGTGGCGGTTTGTCCGTTACATATACAATTGTGAAAAAATAATCAAGCGCAAATAACCCCACTTTAGACCGAAATAACATTAAACAGTATATTGTCCTTAGAGAATGCAGCTCCCGACACAGGATTCAGACCAAATCCAACCAGCAATCGAAGAAGAAACAGGTGCGCAAATCTCACCAGGACATGGAAAATAGAAGTAAAGAAACCAAATAGTGCAATACTGTCAACAACAAATAAAATCAATGTTAATAGCTCTATAAAGTTTGCACTCACGTGTACAACGTGATATTAGGGCGTTGTGGTTATTAGAAGTTACCAACTTTAGTTTCCAGATAGGTAATCTGGATCAACATCAGTAATTTTCCATAGGAAAGGAAGGGAATCCATATACAAAGAAGAAAAAGCAAAATAGTGTAATACTGCTTTTAATATTAAAAACACAAAGTATTCCACTTACATAAGTGTTTTGTGGCGAGCATTCAGACCACCCTTGGTCATATGGACAGACAGTTATCTCCACAGCAACAGCATCTGCTCGGCGGCCGTCACAGCATACACTGCGCTGGTTAATGTAGTCCTCCACTCTGGATGTCACCAACAAAGTGCCACTCTGTAGTCAGTGACTCACCCAACGCACGTTTCTACTTAATAGTCTTCCTCAGGGGCTAATCTAACATCCTGCACTGTTTCCCTTCCTTAAATAACCCACCGCATTAAATTTCAAATTGCGGAGCAACACGTGTGACATCATCACGTCCGACATCCCGCGACACATCACGTAACGCGTCATCATGCATATTTAGCATATTCAAATATTCAAAACTTTACAAAGTCTTGGCAAACAAAATCTGTTACACAGCCATCCAATGGGCACATAGCACCATTTCTACTCTAAACATAACCCACTGCATTAGGTTTAGATTGCGGATCGTTGCGTGTGACGTCATCACGTCCGATGCCATGCAACGCATCATCACACATATTCACATACTCAAGACTTACAAAGTCTTGGCAAAAAACTGTTACACAGCCATAAAGTGGGCTTAAAGCATCCTACTAAATATACCTCATAGCCAAACGCATTATAATCAGTGAAAATTCTCCCTCAGTTTCACAAACTTAATGCTATTAGATACAAGAACATTAACAACAAATTTTATACATCAGTCAATAATTATAAAAAATGACATTAGCATAATGCCATAACAAGCATATATTATACATATAGTAAAAAAGTCCTATTTATATAACATTATTTCTCTGTCAGTGTGTCTGCCTGCCAAAAAGGTGTAATTTCCAAAAAGACTTGCATAGACACTGACAGGGAAATACAAACCCATACAAACATCCTATTCTAGCTACTGCTAATTAACATTAGATAATTAATTAATTAATTAATTAATTAATTAATTAATGGATTCTTGGCAATGGATATCTAAAAATAAAGATAAATAAATTAGATATATATAAAAAAGTTATCATTCAAAAAAGACATTTTAGAATTTAAAGGGATAATTAAAGAGTGCAACTAATATAATGCAAACCCATACAAAAAAGCATTAATGTCAAAATCGACATTTAGACCTCTTGGTTGTAACGTCCTCAACCTATGTATCCAAAAGGATTCCCTCTTAGATAACGATTGAATTCTATTTCCACCTCTCCAGTGAGCAGATATCTGCTCAATTCCCATATATTTGAGTCCAGAGGGGTCAGAATGATGACATTTTTTGAAATGGAGAGACACATTATGTGTTTCCAACCCAATAATGATGTTCCGTATATGCTCTAGTATTTTCACCCTTAAAGGGCGGATAGTTCTCCCCACATATTGATAATTGCAGGGGCATGTCAGAATGTATACCACATACGTGCTTTTACAGTTTATAAAACCCTTCATCTTTAAAGTTTCCTTAGTATTATTAGAGATAAAAGTGTCAGTTTTATCAACCCCAAATTTACAAGCCTTACATTTGTCACACTTGAAAACCCCTTTAGGCTTTCCAGGTATCCATGTATTATTACCAGTTTTTTTTTAAACTTTCTTTAAGGCACTTGGTGCTAAACTACCTGAGGATACTCTGGAAGAAAATCTTTCAGGATCGCATCCTGTTTCAGAACATGCCAGTGTTTACGAATTATGTTCTGTATTTGGTTTGATTCTCTATTAAACTGAGTAATGAAAGGTATAAAATTATTATCAACTTGTTTTTCTTTAGGAATGTCTAATAAACTTGTTCTTTCTTGTTTTAGGGCTTTATTCTTGGCTTCCTCTATCATAATTGGATCATAATTTTTTTCTACAAATCTTTGCTTCAGGATTTTTGCCTAGTACTGGAAGGTGTCTACCCTTGAACAGTTTCTTCTAATTCTTCGAAACTGTCCAAAAGAGTTGGCTAAAGGGTGTCCCTTTTGGACAGTTTCAAAGAATTAGAAGAAACTGTTCAAGGGTAGACACCTTCCAGGACCAGGCAAAAATCCTGGAGCAAAGATTTGTAGAAAAAAATTATGATCCAATTATGATAGAAGAAGCCAAGAATAAAGCCCTAAAACAAGAAAGAACAAGTTTATTAGGCATTCCTAAAGAAAAACAAGTTGATAATAATTTTATACCTTTCATTACTCAATTTAATAGAGAATCAAACCACATACTGTACAGAACATAATTTGTAAACACTGGCATGTTCTGAAACAGGATGCGATCCTGAAAGATTATCTTCCAGAGTATCCTCAGGTAGTTTTCACGAAGGAGAGAAACCTAAAAGATAGTTTAGCACCAAGTGCCTTAAAGAAAGTTTAAAAAAAAACTGGTAATAATACATGGGTACCTGGAAAGACTAAAGGGTTTTTCAAGTGCGACAAATGTAAGGCTTGTAAATTTGGGGTTGATAAAACTGACACTTTTATCTCTAATAATACTAAGGAAACTTTAAAGATGAAGGGTTTTATAAACTGTAAAAGCACGTATGTGGTATACATTCTGACATGCCCCTGCAATTATCAATATTTGGGGAGAACTATTCGCCCTTTCAGGGTGAGAATACTAGAGCATATACGGAACATCAGTATTGGGTTGGAAACACATATGTGTCTCTCCATTTCAAAAAATGTCATCATTCTGACCCCGCTGGACTCAAATATATGGGAATTGAGCAGATATCTGCTCACTGGAGAGTTGGAAATAGAATTCAATCGTTATCTAAGAGGGAATCCTTTTGGATACATGAGGACATGAGGACGTTACAACCAAGAGGTCTAAATGTCGAATTTAACATTAATGCTTTTTTGGTATGAGATTTGCATTATATTAGTTGCACTCTTTAATTATCTCTTTAAATTCTAAAATGTCTTTTTTGAATGATAACTTTTTTTATATATGTAGCCCCGGTCTTATTTTGCCTCCTGAGACCCCATCTGTAGCGTGCCGAGCGATCGCGGGAGCCGCCGGAGACAGCGACGGACCCGCCGGCACAACGCAAAAGTGGGGGCCGGAGCAGGGTGCGCTCCGAGTCCTCGGAGCCTCGGCGGCGCACCCGGCTAGCGGGGGCCACCATGACAGGTTGCGCGAGCGTGCGCGTTGGTCGCACATGCGCAGTAAGGTGCGGGGGTTGCGGCGGCCGCCAGGGACTCGCGCATGCGCAGGAGAATCGCGCACACAGCCCCAATGCTGTAGAAGCCTCCGTGGGACTACAAATCCCATGAGGCTTAGGGCCCCGCACCCCACTTGTCCCCAAGTGGCCAATGAGGGCCAGGATTCCCAGACAGGGGAATAGATACATTTTGCGGGCTTTGCAGCACGGCAGTTGGAGCTGGGAGCAGGAAGGGGAAGGAAGGGTGTAGGGAGCAAGTGGCTCCTACAGCAGGTAAGGTAGTTCCCCAGATCCCAGGCAGGCCCCAATCCCCACCAGGGTAGTGGGTAGGTACTGAGGGACGGCCCCTAGGTTAGGGACCCTGCCCTTAGGCGTGAGTGTGCAGTCTTGTCAGTGTCACGGCTGGCAGTGCTGTGAGCGCTGACAAGTAGGCACAGTGTGTGTGTGCAGTGCGGTTGCTGCGGGTACCAGGTTGGTTGCAGTGGGTTGCTGCAGGTACGGTGTGAGTGCAGTGGGTTGCTGCACGTACCGGTTGAGTGCAGTGCGGTTGCTGCAGGTACCAGTTGAGTGCAGTGCGGTTGCTGCAGGTACTGTGTGAGTGCAGTGTGCTTGCTGCAGGTTTAGGTTGAGTTAGTCAGAGGGGATCCGGGAGGTGAAGGGAGAGGTAGTGTGGGTGTAGGGGGTCAGTGACCCACCTGCATAGGACAGGCTACCCCGTAGGCCCCTAGGAGTGTTCCCTGAAGTCACCGAAGGTTGCTGTGCTGCAGGGACGCCATAGTGTTAGCGAGCATCACCCTTAATGTGTAGACAGCTAGGGACAAAGGGACAAGCGTGCGGAGAAGGTTCTGCTGGTGAGTCGTTTGGGACCAGACGGCTGGATATTGAGACCCAGGAGGCAGACCGCTGATTCATCTGACCCTTTGCGAAGAGGTACCGGTCACCGCCGTGACCGGAAGGTACTATAACATCAAGTGCACCAACACCGGTCAACAGGCGCTGATCCCGCCTTAGGCGTAACTCTTTAGGAACACTGAGCGAGTGGTTAAAGAACTGAGCCTACACCAATAGTACTATATATGGACACGGTGTGGGGCACGCGGTGAGGGGACGGAGACGTTGCTCCTGATGAGGGGGCAGCCACTAAGGTTATACCGTTAGAGTATAAGTGTACATGTTGTGTTATTGCTACCGTGCATTATTATAGTAAAATCAGTTAAAATCATAAGGTGTTGTATGTTTCTTGCCCAGGGAATCTCACATCATGAGGATCCTGGGTAAGTGGAGGCGCTGCGCTAAGTAAGTGTATAAGTGTTACCCCAGGCTCCCAGCTAGCGGAGGCTCAGATTCCTGGAGCCGCAGGTGTGGTACAGTGACCAGTAGTTCCTTTGGGAGGGTTCAGAAAAAGGGCTACATTTGGAGGCGCTGCTGAGAGATCAGACCTGGGGTGCCCGGTAATTTATTTTCTAAATTGTGCTATTTTTGTTAGTTTGGGAGGGTTCAGAAAAAGGGCTACATATATTTAATTATTTTATCTTTATTTTTAGATATTAATTGCCAAGAATCCATCAATTAATTAATTAATTAATTATCTAATGTTAATTAGCAGTAGCTAGAATAGGATGTTTGTATGGGTTTGTATTTCCCTGTCAGTGTCTATGCAAGTCTTTTTGGAAATAACACCTTTTTGGCAGGCAGACACACTGACAGAGAAATAATGTTATATAAATAGGACTTTTTTTTACTATATGAATCATATATATTTGTTATGGCATTATGCTAATGTCATTTTTTATAATTATTGACTAATGTATAACATTTGTTGTTAATGTTCTTGTATCTAATAGCATTAAGTTTGTGACCCTGAGGGAGAATTTTCACTGATTATAATGCGTTTGGCTATGAGGTATATTTAGTAGGATGCTTTAAGCCCACTTTATGGCTGTGTAACAGTTTTTTGCCAAGACTTTGTAAGTCTTGAGTATGTGAATATGTGTGATGATGCGTTGCATGACATCGGACATGATGACGTCACACGCAACGCTCCGCAATCTAAACCTAATGCAGTGGGTTATGTTTAGAATGGAAATGGTGCTATGTGCCCATTGGATGGCTGTGTAACAGATTTTGTTTGCCAAGACTTTGTAAGGTTTTGAATATTTGAATATGCTAAATATGCGTGATGACGCGTTACGTGACGTGTCGCGTGACGTCAGACGTGATGACGTCACACGTGACGCGCCGCAATTTGAAATGTAATGCGGTGGATTATTTAAGGATGGGAGACAGTGCAGGATGTTAGATTAGCCCCCGAGGAAGACTATTAAGTAGAAACGTGCGTTGGTTGAGTCATTGACTACAGAGTGGCACTTTGTTGGTGACATCCAGAGTGGAGGACTACATTAACCAGCCCAGTGTATGCTGTGACAACCGCGGAGCAGATGCTGTTGCTGTGGAGATAACTGTCTGTCCATATGACCCAGGGTGGTCTGAATGCTCGCCACAAAGACACTTATGTAAGTGGAACACTTTGGGGCTTATGCAGAGAGGATCGAGATTTACTGGGAAAACGGCAATAAAATAGCCACAGATTTGGCGTAAATTATGGCCGTACAGTATGCTGAAAGCAGCTTTACCTTCTTTTTACAGATGGTAGCAAAATTGCCAAATTTTTCTGGCGACCTGGAACACGCCATATTATAGGGCAGAATGGCGCGTTCAAGCGCTTCGATCCTACTGGAATACCACGCTATATTAGCATGGCGAGTTACAGGTTCTCGCCACGTGTTTGGCGAATTTTAAACTTCAGAAAACTGTTCTGCCGGATTTTAAAAATCGCGCCATGTTCTCGGGAGGAAAAGGTTTTGTGCCGAGTTTTTTGGCCAGAAGATGGCGCGATTTCCATATCTATCCTCTCTGCATAAGCCGCTAAGTGTTTTTAATATTAAAAGCAGTATTATACTATTTTGCTTTTTCTTCTTTGTATATGGATTCCATTCCTTTCCTATGGAACATTACTGATGTTGATCCGGAGTACCTATCTGGAAACTAAAGTTGGTAACTTCTAATAACCACAACGCCCTAATATCACGTTGTACACGTGAGTGCAAACTTTATAGAGCTATCAACATTGATTTTATTTGTTGTTGACAGTATTGCACTATTTGGTGTCTTTACATCTATTATCCATGTCCTGATGAGATTTGCGCACCTGTTTCTTCTTCGACCAAAAAACATAGATTGTAAGCTCCACAGGGCAGGAACCTGTGCCTGCAAAATGTCTCTGTAAAGCGCTACGTAAAACTAGCAGTGCTATACAAGAACATGCTATTATTATTATTATTATTATTATTAACCCCTAAAACGTGACTATTTCTATAATGCTAGTGTAACGGTGTTTCCCCCTCCCGGTGGGAGATGTGGCCATTACTAATCGTGTGGTGCATGGTACCTGCTGGTAACAGGAGAGCTGAGTCGTCCGTTGGTGGTAGTGGGGACAAACGACTAGGCTTCTGTGGTTCATACCCTAAATATCTCTTTAGCAGTGCAGCGCCTCCATCTGCCATAGGCTCCAGGAACAGAAAGGTGAATAATTACCTCTCCCCCAGTAAGGTCACGCACCAGGCAGGAGGTATAACAACAGGAACAGTTTATTATCTCTTCTGTACAGCACAGTAACAAGCAGCCTTCTGCCCGATGCAGTACTTCTCAGCGACCACTGAAGGATGGTCCGTGGACTGTCACTACAGGCCAAGGGCACCCGCAGCCATCCTAGCTTTTCCCTGCCTCCCTAGCAGAGGCAGAGGTATGGTCCACACTCACTCTCCCCAGAGGGAAGAAGACTGGAGAAGGCCCAATATTCAGCCTTTTCAATGTGTGACCCGCCTTCCTCAAGTGGGGAAAGGCACTCACAAATTTGGGGTGGTACTGCCCTTAAGTACTGACAGGAGGAGGGCACCAGGTCTGTCTCATGATTGTTCATGCCCAGGCCTGATGTCACCACCTCCCACTGTCACTCAAGTGCAGCTCCTCAGAAGGAAAAGGCCCCATAACAACTACTGGCAAGGCCTGCTTGTACCAGGACTTACTGCCAGGGGTGTAGCAAACTAGTAGCCACAGATGGCATGACTACACTAGAATTTGTTGAACAAAATAAAAATGTCAGAGTTTTTGGAAAGTAATTTCTAAAGCAATACTCGCTAGGAATTATTTATTAATGATCATTGCAAAAAAAAAGATGAGATTGTATTTTGATCTATTTAAAATGGTGAAAATGTCCTAGAGTCGTCTCCACTGCATTTGTGTTTAGGAATATTAAACTAAATAGTCAAATGTGCTTGTTTGCTGCAGAATTGGCAGATTAAAAACTATTCTCAGCATAGCAGAAATGCTCCAGGATTTAACGATTTATTGCATAAACATTCTTGATAAACCATTCCCCACTATATTGACCTACTGTAGTACTGTGAAAAACAGAAGCGCTGTGAATAGTTTACAATTGTGCTATACAAAGGTGGAGTTGAATCGCATATTTTGTGTTAAATAACACTCGCACAGCCTCTCTGACGGGGGAAGGGCTTGAAGGCAGAGTCAAAAGCCAATAAGTCTCGCAATTTACGCCCACATCCCTGCCCCTAGCAATCTGACTAATAAACTGAGCTAACAAGAAAGACCAGAAAGAGAGGAATGAGCACACAGACACAGCTTGGAGCTGCAGTTCAGAAGTACTGCTCACAAACATGCGCTTTTGCTGCATAAAGGGATGCAAATGGTTACAAAAGAACCCACGAAGAAATGTCAGGATAACTGGGATGTCGGCTCTGAATTTTAATGAAGAAAAAAAAGACAAGTGTTAGTGCATGATTTCGTATGTAGGCTGGCTGCAAAATGTGCAGTGAAACCTTCAGCCTTGTCACCCTGACTTAACAACATGCATCTGTGACTATACTTGGGCTTCAAACAGAGTGAATTCAGAGAAGAAATGCTCATCCTTTTAAAGGACAGCTGCAGTTTGCCCTACCAATTGTGAAGCACTTTCCACTGTTCCGATCTCATTTATGTTACTCCTTCTGTACAGGTAAGAATGCTTCCTTTTATATCACTGTCAGCAACACTTTAATATACAGTATCACTGGTTACAGTTTGTACTCAAAATAAGATGTACATATTTGATTTATTCGTTGTAATCTACATTTCATTGTGTATGTTTTGTTTTAATAACATTATTTTGATCATAGGGAAATACACGGCATGTTTATGCTACAGATTAAGAAAAGAAAACTCGTAATGTGCTCTGTTTGGAGCAATGTGGAAGTTAACCGTAAAATGGATTATTGTATTGGAAACACGTTTTTAAACCAAAGGTTTTTTTTTTTGTCTTCAGCATTAGTACTGTGATATGCACATTCTGTATATCGTTTTAAAGCAACTTGGATAATTACCTTACCAATACTGTATTGAAAATATGCATTATATTTGACTGATGCTTTGTTAAAGTGTAAACTAATATCAGCTCTGGTCCATGTAGATACTTATCAGATAATATTACAATTAACATGTTAAACAGCCGTTAAAGAATCTAAAATTATCTAAATAATGTGTTACATGGCTAAGCGCTTTTAGTGTAGTTCATTATAGCTCCACTATATTTTTCAAAATGGGACTACTCCTTTAAAGGGACTAGCTCTTCTCTTAATACATCAGTTTGCAGTCTTTGGTGACAAACACTTTTGGAAGCATATGGCAAGCATATACAAAGATATTAAATACACCCATTCGGCATTAACTTAAAACAGATCTTTTGTATGCATACTGCATTTTTATAGATGAGTTGTGGCTAATTATAAACACACAAAGTTTTTCCTGCTGAACTGTCATTTATTTATATAGAACTAGTTCATTTTATAGTAGCAAAGATGTGCGCAGTCTCAATAGATCCCCTTGATTCACAATAGGTGGTCTCCCTCTGCAGCTTTCACTCTCCCGTGATCAGCGGGGTAGATACGAAACATGCAAACAAAAAGAGGAAAAACACATGCAAAAAGGGAAAAACACAATTAATAAAGATAATAACCTTTATAATAAACTTAAAAATACATACTAAAAATCATTTACATAAAATAAGGGTTCACATGAACCCACACTTCCACAATTGCAGAGTACTAGCAGGGATACCCTGAATCAAAGCCCCTAGGTCTAGTGATGTTGAAAAGTCCTGGGATAAGGCTGGATATTACCACAGCTTACATTGATTTCAAACAGGGACCGCACTCCATGCAAAGTAGGGGAAAACACCGCAGTCTCTCGAGCGCCCGTCGTCACGGCCGCTCTCCGCTGCCTGATGACATCACCTCTACGCGTTTCGTGTCATATGACGCTTCTTCAGGAGATATAACTAACCACTCCCATAGCTGCTCTTAAATAGCAAGACGGACAATTCCTCTGCCAATGGGAGTTGCCATGGGTGTGTTACAAACTTCCAATCAGTGTCTGTTTTTAATAATTGAGGAAAACATGGAAGTCTTTCGGATTTAGCTATAGAGAATGCGCTGATCCCGGGGTGTCCCGATAAATTCACAGTCCAGTGACTAATTATTGCACATACCAGTGAGACGGGCTTCCAATCCGTGAGACTCACAGGAAGTCAGTGCGAGCAGTTGGCGCCGTTTGATCACGGGAGAAAAGTTGGAGCAGCTGACTGGACACCCCGGGATCAGCGCATTCTCTATAGCTAAATCCGAAAGACTTCCATGTTTTCCTCAATTATTAAAAACAGACACTGATTGGAAGTTTGTAACACACCCATGGCAACTCCCATTGGCAGAGGAATTGCTATTTAAGAGCAGCTATGGGAGTGGTTAGTTATATCTCCTGAAGAAGCGTCATGTGACGCGAAACGTGTAGAGGTGACGTCATGACGCAGCGGAGGGCGGCCGTGATGATGGGAGCTCGAGAGACTGCGGTGTTTTCCCCTACTTTGCATGGAGTGCGATTCCTGTTTGAAATCAATGTAAGCTGTGGCAATATCCAGCCTTATCCCAGGACTTTTCAACATCACTAGACCTAGGGGCTTCGATTCAGGGTATCCCCGCTAGTACTCTGCAATTGTGGAAGTGTGGGTTCATATGAACCCTTATTTGATGTAAACGATTTAGTATGTATTTTTAAGTTTATTATAAAGGTTATTATCTTTATTAATTGTGTTTTTCCCTTTTTGCGCTTTCTTTTTGTTTGCTAGTTCATTTTATGCATAGTGTATACTTTATACTGTTTAAAAATGTGTCTAAGTTTGGGGGGTGGTTAGGGCGGAAATAATGTATTCCTTTAAAACGTGTCTAAATATTTAGACATGTGTAACAAGAACTTTTTTTTATGCAGAATATCACTTAGTGTTGTACATTATGATTACAAATTATGTTGGAAAGACTTTCAGATGTTGAGGATTTACATTTTTCCCAATCAGTTTTCTATTTCTCCTCCTGTAATTTCAGCAGAAGCACTCTGCCTTAGCATGAAGTGGTAGACTTTAAAACTAAAGACTGATTGATTTAAAACCATGGATATTAACAGCTGTGTACCAGTATGTGCCTCCTGCAGATGGAGGAACCCAATGCTGGAATTCTATAATTGTATGTCTTTATTTATATAGCGCCATAAATGTACATAGCGCTTCACATTAGTAATACATATCATATAAATAACAAATAATATAAATCAGGTCATGGGAATAAGTGCTTCAGACATGAAAGTAACATTAAGGAAGAGGAGTCCCTGCTCCGAGGAGCTTACAATCTAATTGGTAGGTAGGGAGAACGTACAGAGACAGTAGGAGGGAATTCTAGTAAGTGTGTCTGCAGGGGGCCAAGCTTTATGTATCATGTGTCCAGGATTATCCAGTGCTATTCATATGCATCTTTAAGCAGATGTGTCTTAAGGTGGATCTTAAAGGTGGATAGAGAGGGTGCTAGTCTGGTATTGAGGGGACGGGCATTCCAGAGGTGCGGGGCAGAAAGTGAGAAAGGTTTAAGGCGGGAGAGGGCTTTAGATACAAAGGGGGTAGAAAGAAGACATCCTGGAGAAGAATGCAAGAGTCGGGATGGTGCATATCGAGAAATTAGGGCTGAGATGTAAGGAGGGGCAGGAGAATGTAAAGCTTTAAAAGTGAGGAGGAGAATTGAGTGTGAGATACGGGATTTGATCGGAAGCCAGGAGAGGGATTTCAGGAGGTGAGATGCGGAGACAGATTTAGGAAAGAGTAGAGTGATTCTGGCAGCAGCGTTTAGGGAGACAGGTGAGAGGCAGGAAGGCCGGACAGCAGGAGGTTGCAGTAATCGAAACGTGAGAGAATGAGGGCCTGAGTCAGAGTTTTAGCAGTCGAGTAACAGAGGAAAAGGCGTATCTTTGTGATATTGCAGAGGAAAAAGCGACAAGTTTTAGAAACGTTTTGAATATGAGAGGAGAATGAGAGAGAGGAGTCCAGTGTAACCCTTAGGCAGCGTGCTTGGGCTACTGGGTGAATGATCGTATTTCCAATAATAATGTGGAAGGAGGTAGTAGGGCCAGGTTTGGGAGGAAGTATAAGGAGCTCTGTTTTTGCCATGTTGAGTTTCAGTCAGCGGATGGCCATTCAGGATGATATTCCAGAGAGGCATTGAGAAACTTTGGTCTGTATAGCAGGTGTAAGGTCAGGGGTTGAAAGGTAAATTTGTGTGTCGTCAGCATAGAGGTGATATTTCAACCCAAAAGATGAGATTAGGTCACCTAGAGAGAGTGTGTAAAGAGAAAAGAGAAGGGGTCCCAGGACAGAGCCCTGGGGTACCCCCACAGAGAGATCAATAGAGGAGGAGGTGTTAGCAAAAGAAACAATGAAAGTACGATGGGAGAGGTAAGAGGAGATTCAGGATAGAGCTTTATTCCGAATACCAAGAGTATGGAGAATGTGAAGGAGAAGAGGGTGGTCCACGGTGTCGAATGCTGCAGAGAGGTCGAGTAATATGAGCAGAGTGTAATGACCTCTGTCTTTGGCAGCATGGAGGTCGTCTGTTATTTTATTGAGGGCTGTTTCAGTAGAGTGAGCAGTGCGGAAGCCAGATTGTAGAGGGTCTATAAGAGAATAGGTGTTGAGAAAGTGTAGCAATCGAGAGAATACAAGACATTCAAGGAGTTTGGAGGCAATAGGCAGGAGGGAGACAGGTCGATAGTTAGAAGGACAGGTAGGTCAAACTTGCTGTTTTTGAGTAATGGTATAACGGTTGCATGCTTGAAGGAGGATGGAAAGGTACCAGAGTAGAGGGAGGAGTTAACACAGAGTTATATTACTTTAAATGATAATTGATTATGCCAGTAATTAAAAAGTTATGTGTTTCAGGACTGGCAATTATTATGCTATTGTATTGTATGTCTTTATATAGCGCCATAAATGTACATAGTGCTTCACAGTAGTAATAAACGTAACATTTAGGAAGAGGAGTCCCTGTTCCGCGGAACTTACAATCTAAATCTGTTGTAGAATCTTCTTGCAATTTTAATTTGGTGCAGGTTAATTATTTGGTAGGTTGGAGCATTTTGAATGAATAGATAAACATACAAGCTAAAAAATATTGTTTTCACATAATTGCATTTTAATACACCAATTCATATTTGTATTAACTTTCTCTACATTTTAACCATTCCAGCCCAATAATTATGCCATAAGACTTCATATATTGGGTAAAATAAAGATAGAACTTGCAGGCAAAACATGTAATATATGAATAAAGGACCAGTCCAGGTTTACATGTATAGCAGTTAACCATAGCATTTTATCATGCAGTACATAGCCCTGTTGGGAAATAGGAACACAACATCCACAGTATAGTGTTGTGCTGAAGTGATCATTCATCTTGTGGGTACACATTTGTGCATGTTTGCAAAATTACCATATTTTGGTAATTGATCTGACAAATCAATGCACACATATCTAAATTTGTATAAAAAACAAATGCCACAATCTTGGAGAATAGCCTTGAGTGCCCCTATGGTGTCTGATTTCCAGAGGACAAACTTGCACACTCGTGTACACTATAATGTCCAGTGTATGTCATGACTATTTTTCTCATCTAAGGCTAAGTCCCCACTAGCGCTGATCGGGCTGAGCAGGCGGCGCTTGCAGAGGAGACTTACATATATAGATATATGTAAGTCCCTGCGGCACTCGTGTGCACACACTCAGCACACACGATCGGTGCTTAGGTAAACAAAAAATCTATACTTACCTGCGCGCTCAACTCCACGCAATCATGAAATGAATGAATTGTAATGCGTACAGTACTGTGCTACTGTGTCAATTTCAGGTGTTTAAAAGCCAGAACACTATAAAGCCATTTTATGCACTCGCCTGTTCTCGCGTCTTAAGGTGGTACAGTTGGAAGAAATCCCGTGCCGTGACATGGTATTCTGAGGTATACACCACATGTGTGTGTGTGTGTGACCTGTATATGAACTGAGGGATTCTCTAAGTCATGGATTACAGCCTGCCCAGATGGCAACCAAGCTTGGTGCCTCTGTGTCTGTGCAGAGTCCGTACTTGAATGCCTCGGATGCCAAGGTGTTAGAACAGGAGGGGTACTGTAGTTCTGCCTGAGTACCAACAATCCATGGTAACACAAGGCTATCCGGCAACCATTTACCCAACCCCAGACTCTGTGGAGCCTGGACAGTGGGTGGGCTCAGAATGCAAAGACGCAGTGGTGCCAGGTTGCTTTACAACCCAGCCAATTGGTGAATGAAAGCCTTAAGAGAGCTTGCAACCAATGAGATGCACAGATTCCAATCGCCAAACTAACAGCAGCAAATTCAAAGATGCTCAGAACTGAATAAATGCGAGCCGGCTTCAAAGATTTTCAAGTCAGAAAATATTCTAAGTCCCGCTTTTTAGAACGTAGCGGTCGCGGCTAGCATTGCATGCCGAGAAAAGTTCCATGACTTTTGCGAGTAACTAAAGGTCATTGGAAAGTGCTCTAAAAAGGTAAGCTTAAGGTTTTCCGTTCTGAAAATGGATTTATTAGTTAGCCCCGTTCCCAGTAAGTGTGTTGAACTTGAATTGTGTAACTTTGTGTGTCTGTCTTCGGGAAATAAATTACCATTTATTTTACCATCTTGTTTTGCTCAATCAAATGATCCCGGTTATAAAAAGGTGTTGAAGAACCTGGTCTCCCGAGACAGGCTTCTAAAACTGGTGGCAGACGTGGGATAGACCTGAGTCTATGTTTTAAACTCTGCAGGGTCTTATAACATAGTGGGAAACTCAAAGATTGCGAGCTCCCAAAACAAGCTGTAACTTACACACGCTTCACAAAGCAAGGAAAACACAGGTTCTCTTTCCCCTTCGCTTGTCCATGTAGGCACTAAGCTATCAGTAGGGTACCGGTCATGGGACCGAACAAAGATTGTTGCCCTGTGTGAAAACTGTGGGCTACTGACAGACGGTCGGTCAAAGACTTTACTGGAAGAGGACTTGGAAGCTCAAGAAGCCCGGATGGCTTTAACAGAAGAGGACTTGCTTACAGCTGCAGTTACAGTGGTAACCCTTCAGCCAGGGGCACAGGAGGTGATTCCTCCCCGGTGGCGGAGGATGGACATGGGAGGGAGCGGGTGCCCACTTGAATATTATTGAGGCATCGGTTTGGGGGAGTGCGGCTGTGGTAGCCCCAGTGACTAATGGATGTGCCACCCCCGGAATCGCCGCACTCCTTGCCTCATGGGGTAAGTGTCCAGCTGCTTGCAACCGCACAAAGAACATAAGCCCCGCGCTCCCACCTTGTTAACGAGGAGCAAGCAACCGTGCAAGTGGACCGTCGCAGCTTCGGAATGCTCGTGATGGGTTTCTCAGGAACTCTGAAGCCCAGTGTGACAGTGAAGGGGTTATCCAGGCTTATTATAAAGTTCAAGCCCACTTCGTTAACCCTGACCCATGTGTTGGGGTCTTAGTGTCAGCTCTGGGACCCAGATGTCAAAAATATATTACTGTAACTGTATACTGATTTTGCGACATTAAAGAATTATGTGATTTTTGCATTTACTGGAATCAAGAGATTTCTAGGCTGTAAGTTTCAGGGTGGGTTTGGCAGAGAAAGTCTTTGTGGAATGTGTCTATGTAGCGGGGATCCCGAGTTATGGGATACCCAAAAAGTTGTATCCAGAGATTGAGTGATATCTTCAGATACATCTAAGCGCATTACTCCGCCAACCTCGAACCCTGGAAATATTCTTACGACTCACCGCTACAGCATCTTCCAGACAAGTTAAATGGGAATGAAGGGGTGGAAATATATCTGCAGGTATACACGGAGTCCTTAGTATAGCATGGATTCCCCAGCAGAGGTTCCCATATACATGCCCAGGTATCCTGAGCCTAGAATAGGGGTTCAGGAAGGTGCTCGAGCTAAGGTTAGAAAACTGAGCATATGTGCAGGTTTTAAACATTAGAAAAATAATGTGTGCCAAGAATGAGGCTCACTCCGTCCCTGACACCTGAAAAAAGACACATATATTTTACCACACATAAAAGACAGCACACATATATTTTATTAAATGGGTATAGTTGTATGTATGTATATCTATATATATATATATATCTATATCTATAATCTCTGTAAATGAACTGTGGGATTTCGAAGTCATGGCTACCAGGCTCAGTGCTTATGCATCTGCGAAGAAGCCAGGACTTGACAGCCTAAGGCCTCGGTCCCGCTGCGCTCGGTGGTGCGGGCGGCCACACGCGAGTTACCCACCAGCAGGGGAATCCTCCCGAGCCGGTGCCGTTCCCCCCTGGTGGCACAGCGCACTACACGCTGTGGCGCGTCAGCCGCTATGGGATATAAGAGAATGGTGATCCCTAGCATTGACGCGTCACGTGGTGTGGCTGTAAGCCAATGGGGAGGGGAGGCTTCGGGAGGAGGAGAGGCTTCGGGGAGCGGGGAGGAGTGTGGAGTGAAAGCAGCGTGAGTGCCTGTCTGTGTGTGTGTCTGAGTGCCTGTCTGTGTGTGTGTCTGAGTGCGTGCGTGCCTGTCTGTGTGTGTGCCTGAGTGCGTGAGTGCCTGCCTCTGTCTGTGTGTGTGTGTGTATGAGTGCCTGCATGTGTGTGTGCCTGCGTGTCTGTGTCTGTGTGTGTGTGTGTGTGTGTGTGTTGCTTTACTTACCTGCAATCAGCAGCTCGAGCTGTGGAGGGGGGGGGGAGAGTAGCGGGTCCCTCTGCTCAAGCCACGCCCCCCCTCCCGCTTAAGCCTCGCCTCCCCTCCCGCTCAAGCCTCCCACTCCCGCCCACCTCCCGCTCCCTACAGACCGCATATCGTGGTCTGTGTATGTCAGCGCCCCGCCTGTATGCAGTGCGGGCGCGCTGACTCTGGGAGCGGGGCCTTAGCCTAAGGCTGAGCTTATAGCGACAGCGACGTCGCTTCAAAACAAATGCATTGAATCTGTAGCATGTGCTTATAGTAGGTTCAACGGAGCGACCTGAATCTCTGTAGTTAGTAGAGTTTGATTTTTACAGCGACGGTCTCACCATGACAACCTGTTGTAAACCAATCAGATAGATTCTGATGCAGGGTGTGTGTGTGTGTGTGTGTGTGTGTGTGTGAGATCAGGCCGCCAACAGAAATCATGGGGCTCAGGACAAATGAAAGGAGCAGGCCCACCCCCAACCCATAGCGCATCTACCACGGAAATATTTTTTTAGCGCGTAACTTTTACTTAACCCCCCTATCTATCTCTGAAAAATTGTTTGTCTGTGGATCTGTGCTCGCTCTCATTGGCTTTCAAGCTCTCCCATTGGCTCACTGCGGGGCGGGCCTTGGCTGTCATTGGCTCTCATTGACTGACTATGAGGCGGGCCTTGATCTCTGAGTGCAAGGCAGGGTGATGTCATTAAAAACACAGAGAGAGGGGAGATACATATATTAAATATGCATAGAGAGGGGGGGAAACACAGAGAGGGGACACACACACACATACATACATATATATATTATATATATATATATTTAAAAAAATGGTGGGTAAAAAAAGTGACAAACCCTCTACAGTAAACCCTGTCTGAGACATGCAAATGAGCATACAGTAATATTTACTTTACTTACATGCATGCATGGAAATTCTAATTTACTTACATGCATGCATGGAAATAATTGGACACTGACACACTTTTCATAATTTTGGCTATTTATGCCACCACAATGGATTTGAAATGTATTTATTTATTTATTTATAAAATATTTTACCAGGAAGTAATACATTGAGAGTTACCTCTCGTTTTCAAGTATGTCCTTGGCACAGAGTTAAGACAAATAATACATGGTTACAGTTACATAAATGAACAGGGTATACATTATATACAAACATTGCATGCACAGTTAAAGAATATGTATATTATGGGCGTATGAAACAGTTACAGGCCAGATTAAAATGTGAGACAGCCTTAGATTTGAAAGAACTTAAACTGGTGGTGGATGTGAGAGTCTCTGGTAGGTTGTTCCAGTTTTGGGGTGCACGGTAAGAGAAGGAGGAACGGCCGGATACTTTGTTGAGCCTTGGGAACATGAACAGTCTTTTGCAATCTGATCTTAGGTGATAAGTGCTGCATGTGGTAGGGATGAGGAACTTGTTCAGATAGCTGGGTAGCTTGCCCATAAAGAATTTAAAGGCAAGACAGGAAAGTTGAACTTTGCGCCTAGACTCTAGTGATGACCAATCTAGTTCTTTGAGCATTTCGCAGGGTTGTGTGTTGTAGTTGCATTGGAGAACAAAACGACAAATTGAATTGTAGAGGGTGTCAAGTTTGCTAAGGTGGGTTTGAGGTGCCGTGCCATATACTATGTCTCCATAGTCAATAATTGGCATTAGCATCTGCTGTGCGATATGCTTTCTGACCAGGAGACTTAGGCTAAGGCCCCGCTCCCAGAGTCAGCGCGCCCGCACTGCAGACAGGCGGGGCGCTGACATACACAGACCGCGATATGCGGTCTGTAGGGAGCGGGAGCCAGAGCGGGAGGTGGGAGGCTTGAGCGGAGGGACCCGCTACTCTCCCCCCGCCGCCCCCTCCACGGCTCGGGCTGCTGATTGAAGGTAAGTAAAGCAACACACACACACACATACACACAGACAGGCACACACACACGCAGGCACTCATATACACACACACACACACACAGACAGGCACGCACGCTGCTTTCACTCCACACTCCTCCCCACTACCCGAAGCCTCTCCTCCTCCCGAAGCCTCCCCTTCCCATTGGCTCACAACCACACCACACCACTAGGGATCACCATTCTCTTGCATCCCATAGCGGCTGACGCGCCACAGCGTGTAGTAAGCTGTGCAGCCAGGGGGGACCGGCTCCGCAGGATTCCCCTGCTGGTGGGGAACTCGCGTGTGGCCGCCCGCGCCACCGAGTGCAGCGGGACCGAGGCCTTAGGGAGGATTTGTTCCTGTAAAGTACCCCTAGTTTGGCATAGGTCTTGGTTGTCAGGGCCTCAATGTGCATTCCGAATGTTAAGTGGGAGTCAAACCATAAGCCCAGGTATTTAAAACTAATGACAGGGGTTAGGGTGGTGTTAGCGTTGGTTCTAATCAGGAGCTCAGTCGCTGGAAGCTTTAAAAATTTAGTTTTGGTCCCAAATACCATTGTTACAGTCTTGTCAGTGTTTAAAAACAGAAGAAAAGAAAAAGATGGCGCTAAATGAGCTTGCAACAATGTAAATAATGGTATTATTATCACTATACAAAAGGAATGACGCCTGCTGCTGAGGTATATTGGAAGGGAGTCTTCAATTCCCATACGTATATAAAGAATAGATGACAGGAAAATATATCTCCGCGCATGGGATCAATTTAAGAAGAGAATTTAATGTCTCAGAGGCCAAGGGATTCCAAATGAGATCTCACTCTAGATGTGTGTGTGTGTGGTACAAACAGTAATTTAATAAAACAAAACAAAAACTTGATGAAACAATTATCCCAGCTGGGTGCAAAAAATTACACCAACACAAAAATGGATATTAAATTAAAAATAAAACATTCATCTTATACTAAGCTTCTAAAAGAACAGGCACTTGTTACTCTGAAAAGCACCCCTTACGTACATACATTTGCATGCATATATATATATATATAACCATTAAAAATGTCTGCAATATTAGTGATGTCTGTGGTGAGCCTGTACTTCCTTCCTGGGGGAACAATGAAGACTATTAAATCCTCTTTGTAAACACCCTAGGTGTTGCAGACAGAACCCAATGCAGATGATCACTAAATATTTGCCTCCAAGGAAAAATCATATGAACATATTTTGTCAATGAAACCAATGAAGTCTAACTGATGGTATATAGCAGTCAAATTTGTTGGTGAAAAAAAGTAGTACTACAGAGCTTCTTCGTTTAGAGCATGCTATAAAATTAAGAGATGTTGGTGTAAGTGGTGGTAAGGATAGTCAATCTTTATATTTCTGTACTTGTAGTATATATGGCTGGGTAAGAGGGAAGAGGTAGGAGAGCAATAGAAACACAGATCCCTTAAAGAGATATCTTTTACAGGCAGTCCTCGTTTTACAACTCTTCGTTTTACAACGAATGACTTATCCAACGCTATGCAATGCATACCTATGTTCATTTTTACAATGCCGAAACGGTTTATCCAACGCTCTTACGACGCTTTGCAAAGTTATTTATGTGTATATAATATATAGATTATATTATACTATATAATATATTATATTGTTATATTATGTTATATATAATACAGTATATACACTATATAATTTGTGTGTGCTGCATATCTTATTGTCTGCATAAAATATTTTGTGTATTTTAGCATTAAAAATGCCTTCAGGAACCGAACCTTTCATTTAAACAGTGTTCCTATGGGAAAACGTGTTTCGCTTTACAACGATTCGCTATCCAACGCCATTTTGAGTAACGCATTGTGTTGGATAACCGAGGACTGCCTGTACACTGTTTGCAGCTCTCACAGAGTGAAACAATGGGCTACTGTGCATACACAGGCGAAGTTTGTGCAGGTGTTAACCCTTCATCTGGAGTGTTGCTGGCTCTTCACACAGAACTTTCCACAGTTGTATTTGATTTCTCAGCAGAGAGATATGTTGGCTCCACTCACCTGGCTGCAGTTACCTGTACTGAGTATCTGTGGGATACTACAGGTGGGAGCAGTTCCTCTCTGCTCCTTGTTGCCTCCGGCTTAAACGAGTGATTTGCTGCACATGTCCTTGGGGTACTGCGACCCACCAGCTGCTCCACTTCCTCCTCTGCTGCCGTCCAGTGCAGTTCTCCGTCCGCAAGTGTCTTAGCGGTCACGTGATGCGCCTCCAAAAGGCGCTGCTAGCTTCGTGTCTCAGCGTTCTTGCGTCTTATGTCTGCATACTCCACCTCACAGCTCTTACTCCATCTATCCCCCGTCGATTGTGTGATGTCCACAATGTTAGGAGTGTTGGCACCAAAAAACTAACTATACAAACACTTGAAACCTTCAACCAGCCAAAGAAGTGGTATATCTGTGAGAAAGAGGATCTTTTATTCCAAAAACTTTTTTTTTTTTGGCGCCAACACTCATAACATTGTGGATATCACACGACCGACGGGGGATAGCTGTAGTAAGAGATGTGAGGTGGAGTATGCAGACGTAAGACGCAAGAACGCTGAGACACGAAGCTAGCAGCGCCTACTGGAGGCGCATCACGTGACCGCTAAGATACTTGCGGACGGAGAACTGCACTGGACGGCAGTAGAGGAGGAAGTGGAGCAGCTGGTGGGTCGCAGTACCCCAAGGACATGTGCAGCAAACCACTCGTTTAAGCCGGAGGCAACAAGGAGCAGAGAGGAACTGCTCCCACCTGTAGTATCCCACAGATACTCAGTACAGGTAACTGCAGCCTGCACCGGGTGAGTGGAGCCAAAATATCTCTCTGCTGAGAGATTAAATACAACTGTGGAAAGATCTGTGTGAAGAGCCAGCAACACTCCAGGTGAAGGGTTAACACCTGTGTGACGATAGCCTGCCACAGGTATTAAAGGGTTAACACAAATCACTGGGTCTGAACTGGAACGAGTCTTAGATATAATAAAGTATATTTATTCCTTTGGATAGGTGAACACACGAATAATACAGTAACAAACAAGAAGTACACTTACTTTGGGGTTGGGGAATGAGAATTATATAGCATAGCAATTCTCTCGCAATCAGGTAGCATTCAGATGATAAATTGAAGACAAAGGATACAGGGCAACAACAGTTTATAAACCTTTTGTGCCCTATCCTTAACATTGAGTACCGTGGATTGGTTTTCAATTACCTCTAGCCAGTGGTTAACGTGGGAACACTTGTTGACACATGCCCCCCGGCTAGTTGGTATATGCGCAGTAGAGCTCTGGGGTCCCATTTCTATAACCCCTCCTCTATATCAGGAATGCCAGCCAGTCTACCAAACGGAATATCTGGCAGGAAATCCTTTGTTGGGAGGTGTGAAATGGAACACTTGAAGACTGCTCTGGTTTGAGTAGTCTCCACCCTCATGCAAACAGTGGAGGTGACAAAATCCTTTGAAATATACTCAAGTCCTAGACATTGGGTCGCCTTTCTGGCCATATGCTACCCTGGTATGCAAAGGAATTTCCTCTGGGTTTTACCCAGACCTTGAAATACAGTATGTTGGATAAAACATGAACATATTAAAATATCCGGTTCCTTTGGGTCCAGCAGGTCCAAACTTCCCAGTTCTCAATGCCGGAACTGGGAAACCCTATGGTCCAATTTGCGACCTGCTACGACCTGGGAAACCGGAGATACACAAATACACTTAAAACTGGTTCACATTTTAATACACAAAACTCCGCTGTAAATGAAATCACGGTTTTTCACTAAATCCCCATTGAAAACAACGGGCTTCGCCGCCATAGACTTTCAATGGCCAACTGCCGTCGTTGGCGGCTATGGGAATCCCCGCCATAGACTTTCAAAGGAGCGATGCCGCCGTTGAAGTCAATGGGGTTTTTCCGCCGTAGCCGGTCAATGGGGTTTGGCCAACATTGGAGTCTATGGGAAAAATCCCAAACTTTCAAGGGGGTCCATACTCCGTCGGGTTGGTCCAAGAGGGTCAAGGATGGTTCTGCAGCGATGCCGGAGCAGTGGCTACAGATACCCCAAACCCTGATCCTCTGGGCCCTCCGGAACCGGAGCTATGGATTACCAAATTTCAGCATTTGACACTAAGGGGCCTATGCAGACAGCAGCGCTATTTCGAAATTCGCCATTTTTTGGAGAAAATCGCGCAGAAAGCAGCAGAAAATGGCGAGTTCCGAAAAACGCGCCAATTTTTCTTTTCTATTTGTAAAACTCGCCTCGCGGCTGGCGAGAACCTCAATCTCGCCAGTTTTAAAAATATCCGTATGCAGAGAGGCGCGAACGGCATCTAGCGGCTGTTCGCGCCAATAAAATGGCGCGATTGTCTCCTTTTTGCCTCGCCAGAAAAAACTGGCAAGAAGCTGCCGCTCGCGGCCATTGCAAAGGGAAAAAAAAAGGCGCGAATTTGTTTTTACACGTTTCTGAAGCGCGCATCTCGCCAATTTAAACTCGCCACACGCATCCATGTTAAACATAGCAGAATTCGCACTTTTCTGCATATGGAGAATAAAACTCTCCAAAAAAGCTACTTTTTAATAAATTCGCCAATTTTAAAATTCGCTGCTCTCTGCATAGGCCCCTTAGCCGTTTTCCTGAGCTGTTTCTGCCGCCGCCATTGGAACCTAGGGCGCGGCCCGCTCTTCTCGGTTTGACCCTTATCGGGGGTCCAGGATACGGGGACCCGGTTGTGGTCGAGTGGGGGGAGGTCTAGGAACTAGGGACAGAAATAATTTTATTTCTAGGGGCCCTAGAACTGTTTATTCCCACGCCACTTGTCGTTGAACTTGACTTGTAAGTGATCAAAGCTCTCCTATTGAAATTGTGTCCGCTTTGCGGTTAAGCGGTTTGGACGGCAGCCAACTTGTTCCTGGAAAGCTCTCTCGAGGATTTCTCCATTGAAGTCAATGAGCCCATTGACTTTCAATGAGAAACCGCCGCTCTCCCTCTTGGACGCCATCTGCTGGCCTTCTCAGGAACAGGACTCAACAGCAAGATTCGCAATTGAAAGATATGGAGTCCCAATGGCGGCCTATGGGAGCCTGCAAAATGGTGCCTGAAAAGGCGGGAAAGTTAAACAAAGGGCTATAATCACTATACAACTATTAACCCTTGTGCTCCCGGATGGATCCCAGTGTGTGTGTGTGTGATGCAGACACGGATTAACCAGATGTTACAATAAAACAGGGGAAACAGGGGAATACACATTTACATGTCATAACAGGAGTTAAATCACAGTTCTGGGTCTCAGTCAAGTTAACCCCTTGTCTCCCTGGTGAGGTCAGGGGATGGCCAAATGGGGGTGTAACCCCTTTAATCCCGGGCCACCCCCTTTCTCCCTCTACAACCTGCACATGCTTAACCTGTGTATGCACAGTAGCCCATTATTTCACTCTGAGAGCTGCAAACAGTGTACAAGATATCTCTTTAAGGGATCTGTGTTTCTACTGCTCTCCTACCTCTTCCCTCTTATCCAGCCATATATACTACAAGTACAGAAATATAAAGATTGACTATCCTTACCACCACTTACACCAACTTATCTCTTAATTTTATAGCATGCTCTAAACGAAGAAGCTCAGTAGTACTACTTTTTTCACCAACAAATTTGACTGCTATATACCATCAGTTAGACTTCATTGGTTTCATTGACAAAATATGTTCATATGATTTTTCCTTGGAGGCAAATATTTAGTGATCGTCTGCATTGGGTTCTGTCTGCAACACCTAGGGTGTTTACAAAGAGGATTTAATAGTCTTCATTGTTCCCCCAGGAAGGAAGTACAGGCTCACCACAGACATCACTAACATTGCAGACATTTTAAATGGTTATATATATATATATATATATGCATGCAAATGTATGTACGTAAGGGGTGCTTTTCAGAGTAACAAGCGCCTGTTCTTTTAGAAGCTTTGTATAAGATGAATGTTTTATTTTTAATTTACTGTAATATCCATTTTTGTGTTGGTGTAATTTTTTGCACCCAGCTGGGATAATTGTTTTATCAAGTTTTTGTTTTATTTTATTAAATTACTGTTTGTACCTCACACACACACACACACATCTAGAGTGATATCTCATTTGGAATCCATTGGCCTCTGAGACATTAAGTTCTCTCCTTAAATTGATCCCATGCACTGAGATATATTTTTCTGTCATCAGTGTTTAAAAACAGTTTTTTTGGGAAATCCAGCTTTTGAGTCTCAAAAAGTCAGACTGAAGTATGTGTTGAAGGTCAGAGAGGCTATGGCTGTGTGCATATAGCAGGGGTGGGCAACCTATTTTTCAATGTAGCCACAGGTGTGGCAAATTAGAAGTGAAAATAGCCACACAATGTAAAAATTGAGGTGTTATGTTGTGCATGCGAACATTTTAAACACACACTGTTTGAACAAGTTTCCAAATTCTCCCACCGCAACACCCTCATCCTCACCCCCCTCCTCCTCTCACCCCCCTCTTCATCCTCCTCTCATGCCACCACCACTACCCTCCTCATAATCATCACCTCACCCCCTCATCACCATCTCATTTAACCCCCATCATCAAGCACCCCCCCCCGTCCTATGCTTAGGGCACATAGGAGGGTGCATAACGCACGGGGCGTAGGGCAGGGGAACTGTGGCGGCGGGAGGGGGGTAACTCTGCAGCAGCAGTGGGGGAACGGTGGGTGCCGGTGTGGGCAGGCTTGGTGCAGCTGTGGGGGAGGGGGGTGGTCTGGGCAGCATGGGAGGGGATGCTGAGGGCAGCGTGGGAGGGGATGCTGAGGACAGCGTGAGAGGGGATGATGAGGGCTGCGTGAGAGGGGATGATGAGGGCTGCATGAGAGGGGATGATGAGGGCTGCGTGAGAGGGGATGATGAGGGCTGCGTGAGAGGGGATGATGAGGGCTGCGTGAGAGGGGATGATGAGGGGATGCTGAGGACAGCGTGAGAGGGGATGCTGAGGACAGCGTGAGAGGGGATGATGAGGGCTGCATGAGAGGGGATGATGAGGGCTGCGTGAGAGGGGATGATGAGGGCTGCGTGAGAGGGGATGATGAGGGCTGCGTGAGGGGACGATGAGAGCAGCACGAGGGGAGGGTAAGGGCAGCGCGAGAGGGGAGGGTTAGGGCAGCGCGAGAGGGGAGGGTTAGAGCAGCGCGAGAGGGGAGGGTCAGGGCAGCGAGAGAGGGGAGGGTCAGGGCAGCGCGAGAGGGGAGGGTTAGGGCAGCGCGAGAGGGGAGGGTCAGGGCAGCGCGAGAGGGGAGGGTCAGGGCAGCGAGAGAGGGGAGGGTCAGGGCAGCGCGAGAGGGGAGTGTCAGGGCAGCTTGAGAGGGAGGGTCAGGGCAGCTTGAGAGGGGAGGGTCAGGGCAGCGTGAGAGGGGAGGGTCAGGGCAGCACGAGAGGGGAGGGTCAGGGCAGCGCGAGAGGGGAGGGTCAGGGCAGCGCGAGAGGGGAGGGTCAGGGCAGCATGAGAGGGGAGGGTCAGGGCAGCGCGAGAGGGGAGGGTCAGGGCAGCGCGAGAGGGGAGGGTCAGGGCAGCGCGAGAGGGGAGGGTCAGGGCAGCGCAAGAGGGGACGGTCAGGGCAGTCTGGGAGGATGCAGTCTGGGAGGATCTGGGCAGCCTGAGAGGGGGTGGTCTGGGAGCATGAAGGCAGCATGAGTGGGGATCTGGGCAGCAGGAGAGGACATCAGGGGGGTTGGGGGTACATGGACATCAGGGGGGGGTATCATAAGCCTGGTGGTGGGTGCTTATGCAGGCTGTGGGGGTTTAAAGAGGCCGTGCTGGGGGCTGCTCCCCGGGTCTATGGCTCATGGTGGAGCTGATCAGTGCAGCCAAAGTCACTCTCAACCCCCTGACAGTGGCTGGAGCCGGCTGGCGTCTCCCTCCCAGCACAGCTGAGGAGCAGGCACCGGAGTGAGGCTGGAGAGCTTCCTCTCTGTGCTGCTGCAGCTTCTTCTGTACCTGTGGCTGCCGGTGCAGTAAAAAGCAGGGGGGAAAGGGGGTGGGGGAAGGAGAGAGAGAGAGCTTCCTCTCCGTGTTGCTTCTCTTGTCCCTGTGGCTGCCGGTGCAGTAAGAAGCAGGGGGGAAAGGGAGGGGGAGGAGAGAGGAGGAGAGAGAGAGAGCTTCCTCTCCATGCTGCTTCTCTTGTCCCTGTGGCTGCCGGTGCAGTAAGAAGCAGGAAAGGGGGGGGGGGGGAGGGAGGAGGCTCTATTCGCCACAGTTTCACTGCCAATTCACCACATGTGGCGAATGGCGACAGGGTTGCCCACCCTGGGCATATAGGATTGTGTCATCTGCATACATGTGTATTGAGGCTTCCTTACAAGCTGTGGGAAGATCATTAATGAACACTGAGAAGAGTAGGGGCCCCAGAACAGAGCCTTGCGGGACACCACAGGTGATATCCAGGGGGTTGGAGTTAGAGCCTGAGATGGACACATTTTGGGATCTTCCTGATAGGTAGGACTGAAACCAGTTTAAAGCATGCTTCCCTATTCCAGAGCTCTGGAGTTTAAGCAGGATAGCATGATCAACTGCATCAAAAGCCTTTGCAAAATCTAGGAATATTGCACCAGTGAGTTGTCCCCGTTCCATTCCACACTGGATTTCATTGCAAACTTTTAGCAGGCTAGTTACGGTGGAGTGTTTGAGACGAAAGCCAGATTGGAATTGGCTAGGGAAATGTGTTTTGGTGTAGTAATCACTTAATTGGGAGTGGACACATTTTTCCCTGACTTTGGATAGAATTGGGAGAAGGGAGATTGGCCTGTAGTTTGAGACAGTGTTTTTATCCCCACTTTTGAAGATTGGGACAACTCTGGCAGTTTTCCAGGTCTTAGGGATATGGCCTGCAGACAGGATAGAGTTGACTATAGAAGCAATTGGTTTGGCAATGGCTGGGGCACCAAGTTGTAGGAACCTAGATTGTAGTAAGTCAGGTCCGCATTGGCTGCTTAGTTTTAGTTTGAGGAGTGCTTGTGTAATCTCCTCTTCAGATACTGGGCCAAATTGAAAATTGTGGGCAGTGTTGGGAGGGGGTGGGGCGGGGCTATGTGGGTATTCCCAGGATGAGATTCAGGTTTGTGGTTTGGGCTGTGTTTCGCTAATAAGTTAGTGGCACATCCCACAAAGTAATCATTGAATGCATTTGCAATGTCAGTGGGGTTTGTCAGAGTAATATCCCCCTTAGAGATATTACTTGGTTGTTGATGGTTAGGAGGCTGGGATATATTGTTGATAACCTTCCAGAAGTTAGCTGGGTTTGATGTATTTTGGTGGAGATTGTCAGAGTAATATTGTGCTTTTGCGTGCCTTGTTTGCCTTGTGCACATGTTCCGCAGGCATCTGTAGTGATTGAGATCCTTGGTAGTGCCAGTTACTTTGTAGCTTTTCCACAAGGTATCCCTGAGCTGGTAGAGTGCAATAAGGTCAGTTGTAACCCATGGAAAGTGAGCCCCCCGGACCCTTATTTTGCGTAGTGGAGCATGGATATCGCAGAGTTTTAAGAACTCTGATTGGAAATAGTCGAGCGCAGAATCAGGGTCGGGAATTAAATCGATTCTGTGCCATGGGCAGTTGGTAAGGTCATCCAGAAACTGTTGTGGGTTAAAGTTTTTAAATGTTCTAGTGAGGAGAACTTTAGGGCTTGAATGGGGCGGTTTAATTTTCCTTACACAGTACACTATTGCATGGTCACTGAAAATGTCAGGAAGGATGCCAGAGGATTGGATTCTGCTGGGGTTTGAGGAGAGAATCCAGTCAAGCAAGGAATGGTTATGCAATTTCAGGTTTGTCCGTGTGGGTCGGGAAATGTGTTGTGATAGGTTAAGTGACTTGAGTTGTATCTGGATTTTGTAGTTTTTAGGGTCAAGCCAATTGAAGTTGAAATCCCCAAGAACTAGCAGCTCACTCTTCTCATTCAGAGAGGAAATGGAGCCAAGAAACTGGGTGATATCAGTCAGGGATTGTAGAGGGCTTTAGGGGGCGGTAGATGCCAGCGAGCAAGATGGGCTTAGAAAAGGGGAGGCAGATTTTGCCAACTAGAGGGCAATTTAACAGTGTAAATTGTAATGTGTCTGCAATATAAAATAACACCCTTCCTCCTCTCTTTGACCTATCTCTCCTAAAAATGGAGTATCCCTGAAAGGCGTGATTTGCATCAGGGGTTTTAGGGGTTAGCCATGTTTCTGTAAGAATGATGGCTTTGGGTTTATGCATAAGGCACCATGCCCTTAGTTCGTCCAGTTTGGGCAGCAGGCTCCGGATATTTATATGGGCGACAGATAGCCCTTTTTGGAATTTAAAGGTGGAATTCTCGGGGGCATGGGACAGAGTTGAAATGGGAGGACCTGGGTTAGGTTCAATATCACCTGCTAAAGAGAGTAATAGTATGAGTAGAAATTTCTGTAGTTGTTTGCAAGTTGTAAATTTGTGGTGTTTGCCATTAGAGTGAGAGGTGGTTGGTGTGCTGGTTTTTAGAGTTCTCCACCAACATTCAGTAGATAGTGCAAGGCTTTTGAGTAGTCCAGGGTGTATGGTGTTGTTGGGTGTGGGCCTGGATGTAGGAGTTTGTAGTGTGTAGAGGGAGTAACATCTCCATGAAGCCAGGAGAAAGAAAAAAGTTCAAATACATAGCAGGTTCATTATGTCAGAGGTAGGCAGTGCTGTATGGAGCTGTTGTGAGCAAAGTGAGTGTGTGCAGACTAAACAGCAGGGCTGTGCCTTATCCTTGTCAATTTTTTTGCTGCGTTGCAATGCTAGAGTCAATTCAGGGTTTCAGTGGGCGTGGGAGGTATTTTGTGCAGTCAGTTTTGGGAGAGGCTGCAGTGAAATAAGTTGTAAAGGGGTGGGGGGTTAAAATATGCAGGTTAACAAGCATGGGATCAAAGTGTGGTCATATAAACTCACTTTTTGTTGCCTTGAGTAAGAGAGTTTGCAGAAAGATGCAGTCACCATTCACCTTTAGTCACCTCTAGAAATGAAACAACCGAGATGCAATAGAAGTGCAGACTTTCAGCTTTAATTCAAGGGGTTGAACAAAAATATTGTATGAAACATTTAGGAATTTGCAACCATTTTCATACACAGTCCCCTTATTTTAGGGGCTCAAATGTAATTGGACAAATTAACACAATCATAAATAAAATGTTAATTTGTAATACTTTGTCGAGAATCCTTTGCAGGCAATGACTGCTTGAAGTCTGGAACGCATAGACATCATCAAATGCTCGTTTTCCTCCTTTGTGATGCTTTGCTAGACCTTTACTGCAGCTGTCTTCAGTTGTTGTTGTTTGTTCATCGGTCTTTCTGCTTTAAGTTTTGTCTTCAACAAGTGAAATGCATGCTCGATCGGGTTGAGATCAGGTGATTGACTCGGCTATTACAGAATATTCCACTTCTTTGCCTTAAACTCCTGGGTTGATTTCGCAGTATGTTTTGGGTCATTGTCCATCTGTAAAGTGGAGCTCTGTCCAATCAACTTTGCTGAATCTAAGCAGACAATATATCCCTATACACTTCAGAATTCATCCGACTGCTTCTGTCTTCTGTCACATCAATAAATACAAGTGACCCAGTGCCATTATAAGCCATGCATGCCCATGCCATCACACTGCCTCCACTGTGTTTTACAGGTGATTTAGGATGCTTCAGATCATGAGCTGTTCCAAGCCTTCTCCATACTTTTTTCTTCCCATCATTCTGGTACAGGTTGATCTTAGTTTCATCTGTCCAAAGAATGCTATTCCAGAACTGGGCTGTCTTTTTTAGATATTGTTTGGCAAAGTCTAATCTGGCCTTTCTAATCTTGAGGTTTATTAATGTATTTACTTTCGTGAAGTCTTCTCTTTATTATGACTTGGATAATGATATGCCTACCTCATGGAGAGTGTTCCTCACATGGCTGGATGTTGTTGTGGTGGGAGAGGGTTAACCAAGCCAATAATAAAGGTATTATGCCCGGCTGGTTAACCCTAAGCCTTGTTGGGAGTGAAGAGGTTAAAATGTATTACCCCCATAATACCATCTTTCCCCCTACACTAGCGTTATTGTCCCTGTTTTGCAGCTCAGAAGCTAGCTGTATATAAAATGAAATTGTATGATACAGTGTGTGAAATGTGCCCCTGAGCTATAGTGGGGAATTGTGAGTGTCGGCTCTTCAACTCAATTGGAGTATACAACTGTTGGTATACTGATGTATGTGGTTTTCCTGTTCCAAGAGTGCTAACCAGCGGGGATGTGTGAAACGAATAGGGTTAATCAGCGCATTAATAAAGGCAGAATGCTTGGCTGGTTAACCCAACTTCGTATTGTCGATGAAGGGGTTAATTTTTTATGCAGTACACATGTACTATTTTCCCCTCTGTACCTTTTATAGTCCCCATTTTGCAGGATTGTATAGGCCTGCGGTAATGTATTGCATTGTATACCTGCATTACTAGTGTTTGGACACAAGACGTCGCTGCGTGAGTCATGCCGCAAGCTAATTGGGGAAGCGTTGCGCAGTTTCTTTGTTCCTTGGAGTAACATAGGAAACCATTACTGAGGCTTGAACTCACAACCGTGAGGTCAATTTAATCAAAGGATTGCGGTTTCAGTCTCAAGTGGGTACCGGTTACAATGTATCCAGTCCCGGTTAGTAGCGTAACTTGAAAGGCGGCAGGCAATTGCCGTGGGAACTCGGTTAACCGCAAGTCAATTGACATGGGAAGCCCATAGCCCAGCATTGCCGGCTCAAGGAGAAGCCCCTAACTCAGGAACGGAATGTGCTAGCACCCTGATTTTTGTTGTGCAGCCCAGAGTAACACCCCAAGCACACACATATAAAAAGTATAACTTTAGAAGCAGTAGAACATATATGTTTAATAAAATGCCTTTCTTGCTGCAGTTTTAAAAGTACAGGCAGGATACATTTTTTTCAACTTGCCTTTGTACTGCATCCAATGACCAAATGTTTTAACACCCATGAGCTGGGGCACTTTCTTATGCAGACTTCAGAGACCCCCTATTGAGGCAGTGCCTATGAGTCTAGGGGAGTGTTGCAAATGAAAGCCCCAGAGCCAGGAGGTGTGAATTAGCCGGGTTTCTCGCTGAATGGGAGATCCTGTTAGTCACCTGGGCTAGTTCACACCTTGAGACCAACTCCTAGCCTGGAAGACGCCAGGGAAAAGGGGAGTACGCATATGGTAAGCAGCCAAGGTGTCAGGTTAGCACAGGTGCTGTACCAACCGGAAATCCCAGTAGTGCAAACTGTGGGCAAGTTGGGGATTGGTGTGGGAAATTCCCATGAAGGGGATTGGGCGGGTATGTTGGGGATATGATCTCAGACCCTATATACATGCCCCCGGAGCTATCCCCGTTGTCTTTCTTTTACAATGTGATTGAACTTCCACCTCACTTCTAAGAGCAGATAAGAGCAGCAGCAACGACCCCAGAATGCAATGAGTTAATTTCATTGGAACCAAGGACAGAACTCTGCTTCAGGATTTCTTTAGTGCTGGGGGTTATCTAACGGACCGGAACAAACTTTGCACTATTCAAGGACATATTGGGCTGGCAATTTGCGCCCCTTGCAAAAGGACAGCACTTTAAAAGACATTTGTGACGGTTGAGGGGTTCCAAGCCAGTAATAAAGGGCACACCCCCCTCAACCGTCTGGGAAGTGAGGGGTTAACCAGGAATGTACTATAATATACATGTTCCCCTGTTTCCCAACCCAAATGTATTCCCCTGGTTTAGTATGTTCCCACATTTAGAGAGTTGCACCATGCAGGTTAAACTGGGAAAAGGTCGGGAGGGCAAGGGTTAACGATGTATATGGCTATTACCCCTTGTTCTCCTCCCCTTGCTCAGGTAGCACCTGCCGGCATGGCCCCATAGGTCGCCATTGGATCTCCATACATGTCAATGGAGACCCATAGGTCACCATTGGATCTCCATACATGTCAATGGAGATTGAGATAGTTTTGGCCCTATATCATGACCGGCCAGCAGATGGCGTCCGAGAGAATGAGCGGAGTTTCTCCATTGAAGTCAATGGAGGAGTTTTTTCCCATTGAGATGAATGGCGGAGCTCTGCCATTATAGTCTATGGCGGACTTTGCCCATAGGAATGCATGAGCGGAGTTACGCCATTGTAAGTCAATGGCACCATGCTTTCCTATGGCAAATTCCTAGAGTGCGCTCTCGAGGAATGAAAGTGATACATTGTAGCGGAGCTGGACGGATGCCAAAACCACTTCAAAGGAAGAGGTACAAATCACTGAATGACCGTGGGAAGTAGCTCATGGTCAAGTTCACAAAGTATTACATTGCATAACTCCGGCCTCGAAGGCACCGGAGCGCCGGTTCTTTTTGCCCTTGAATCCTGGGGACTTCCTCTCATGACCCATGTAGGGTCCGACCCTCAGTGGCCGCAAGAAGGGGTCGCGCTAGCCACGATGGTCGCCCCATTCATTCCAATGGTGGCGAAGGCTCCATTGAATCCTATGGCGGCGCCGGCCCATGCATTTCCTATGGCGGCTCCGGCCCTATTGATTCCAATGGAGGAGTGAGCCACTGAGATTACTCATAGCCTTTAGGCCCCATTGATTCTGGCAGAGTTGCTCCATTGAAAGTCTATGGCGGCAGAGCCCATTGAATCTAATGGAAAGAGTGAAAGGCAGTGATTTGTTTTAGCCTATGGCGGAGAATCCTGTATTAAAGTTAATAGGAGGTTTTAACTTGTTTTTATTATCTCTGGTTCTTCAGGTCGTGGAAGGCTGAAATGTGGCCACTATGGCGAGTGTCCTGCGGCATGAGGACCTAGCAAATTTCAGCCCGCTCAGACCCACAGAACGGATTATTTTAATACCTGCATGATATTAAAATGTTACTCTGTATCCCTGATAACTCAAAGCCCGCGAAATCTACTGGCCCATGAGGTATGCTAATGGATAGGAGGCGACAGTGTGGCTACGGTATGCCCACTGAACAAAGGCTCCCCCACCCTGATTAAGTATTCTAGGGCAGGGAAGAGCAGGACATGGGTATTTGTGTAAAGTGTTGTGCTTCACACCTCTGGTTGGAGTTTCCCGGGCCCAGAATCCCAAATGGCAAACTAGGAGACGCCAACCTGTTAGTGTGGGGTTCAAGAAATGGGACTCTGACCAGAGGATTGTGCGCATGTGCCAGCTACCTGGGGGCAGGTACCAAAGTACTTCCCACATTAGCTTGCAAAGAGCATTTGGGTGCAGGTAATTGTCATCCAATACCTGACACCCAATGGTAGGGAATAGGAGCAGAACTCCATAAAAGAGAGTGTCTGCTCTTTTCCAAGGGTTGGTCGTATTGGTTCCTGTTGTATCCTGAACTGTATCCTGTGAGATGAATTGCCAGTCTGTGGATTGCTTCATCTTGGCCCCTTTCCCATATTCTATTATTTGTATATATTGTGTGTCCACCTGTTTTCAAGGAATAACATCTCTTTATTATACCGCACGTATTATTCGATTCAACCCAGAGATAAGAGAGGTTATTATTGTAACCTGGTGTGTATATTATAACCCTGTAAGCTACCGTGACATTATTCCGGTGCTTTGTTTCGTCTCTGGACATTTTATCCCATTCTCTCCCTCAATAAGTGTTTTGTCAAGTATATTCTAAGGTTAAGAATTAAAAGAGATATATTCTAAGGTTTTCGTGTGTATCTATTAAGGAAATAAATTTCAGTTTATTTTGCTCAACTTGTGGGCTCAATCGAGATCCCCAAAATATAAAATTGTTGATAAGGTCAATCCATTGTGACAATGTGCCAGGTGTGAGAGTCGGGGATGATTTTACGGTAAACTGTTGTCAGGTGTGTTAGAAGGGGGGCCCATGTTGCATGTTACCCCGAAACATGCACTCAGGAATCTCTCCAGATTTCTGAGGACATGAAGAACACAGACCCCCGGCTAAAATCCTCCCTGGAAGAAGGTGGCATGTCGCCACCAAATCCACTGGCTTCAGCACAAACGAGGGCAGTAAAACGGGGCAAGGAACTTGGTTACATTCCATGTCCCGGGATATGACTAAACCCCAGAACCCAGTGAGGAGTTCTGTAACTCTCTCACCAGGGATGAGGTGGAGAGATTTGTAGGGGTTACATTTTAAGTTAAAGCGTAGTGTGTCAGCTCCGCAGCCAACTGCTGGCTGCAGTCCTGTGAATGTGTATAAGACTGAGGTTTGTTTTATCAAAATGGGGACAAGGGGTTAATAAATACCCACACCTTACACAGGGTCCCGTGGATAAAAGGGACATGACCCAAGTAATGCCCAGGTACCCTGAGTCCAGTTTAGGGGTTCAGGGGAAAAATTCATATAATGTGTTAAATGTATGAATTATGGTAACAATGTTTTTGAATAAGGGAAAAGAGAATGGGTTTTAACCATCCCCCAAGCTTGATATGGTTGAAGGAATGTCAGAGGAAGTCCTTGAGCATGGCTATGAACCTCCTTTACATAGGAAGTATAGGGGGCTGCTCATCTCCACTTCAAAGGCCAGGACATAGAGGTGTCAAACCTTTTGTTAGCAGACACAATTGGGATTCACCAGTACAGTGAGTCATAATTTAAGTTCAGGACTTCTAAGGCATCACGTGGAGTTGACTCCGGCATGTCTGGGTAGACATTGTAAGGTGTAACTTGGGGAGGAGAAGAGGTGAACGTTTTGGCCTGAAAGATGTCTAGTTATGCGATTGTCAAGTGGGGGAAGATGACATTTTGTTGCACATAGTTACATATATAGTTACATAGTAGATGAGGTTGAAAAAAGACGTACGTCCATCAAGTTCAACCTATGCTAAATTTAGACAACAGATACTTTATTCTATATCTATACTTACTTATTGATCCAGAGGAAGGCAAACAAAAAACCCCATTAAGGGGAAAAATTAATTCCTTCCTGACTCCAAGAATTGGCAATCGGATTAATCCCTGGATCAACATCCTTCCCATGTATACTTATTTGGTATATCCCTGTATACCTTTCCCATCTAAAAAGATGTCCAACCTTTTTTTGAACAAATCTATTGTATCTGCCATCACAGTCTCCATGGGTAATGAATTCCACATTTTAACTGCCCTTACTGTAAAGAACCCTTTCCTTTGTTGCTGGTGACATTTTCTTTCCTCCAAACTTAAGGGATGGCCTGGAGTCCTTTGTACTGCCCGTATGATGAATAGTTCTTTTGAAAGCTTGTATTGTCCCTGAATATATTTGTATATAGTTATCATATCCCCTCTTAGACGCCTCTTTTCTAATGTAAATAAATCTAATTTAGCTAGCCTCTCCTCATAAGTTAGAATGTCCATCCCCTTTATTAATTTGGTGGCTCTTCTCTGCACTCTCTCTAGTTCCATAATGTATTTTCTTAGGATTGGTGCCCAAAATTGTACTCTATATTCAAGGTGTGGTCTTACTAATGCTTTGTAAAGGGGCATAATTATGTTTACTTCCCTTCAATCCATTGCCCGTTTGATGCAAGATAAGATCTTGTTTGCCTTTGCAGCTACGGCATGACATTGGGCACTATAGCTAAGCCTACTGTCTACAAGCACTCCTAAATCCTTCTCCATCAAGGATTCCCCCAATATATCTCCATTTAATTTGTAAGTCGCCTTTTTATTCTTGCATCCCAAATGCATAACCTTACATTTATCTGTATTAAACCTCATTTGCCATTTACCTGCCCACGTTTCCAGTCTCTCCAAGTCCTTCTGAAGAGAAATTACATCCTGCACTGATTCTATTACCTTACACAATTTAGTATCATCAGCAAAGATGGAGACTTTGCTCTCGATCCCAACCTCAAGGTCATTAATAAACAAGTTAAAAAGCAGGGGTCCCAGTACCGATCCTTGAGGTACTCCACTCACGACTTTAGCCCAACCTGAAAAAGTTCCATTTATGACAACCCTCTGTTGTCGGTCCTTTAACCAGTTTTCAATCCAGGTGCATATATTATTCTGAGTCCAACTTTCTTTATTTTGTACACCAACCTCTTGTGTGAAACCGTATCAAAAGCCTTTGCAAAATCTAAGTAGACCACATCAACTGTATTACCCTGGTCTAAATTCCTACTTACCTCCTCAAAGAAACAAATAAGGTTAGTTTGGCAAGATCTATCCTTCATAAATCCATGCTGACTATTACTAATAATTTTGTTTTCCATTAGGTATTCCTGAATATTATCCCGTATTAAAGATTCAAGTAGTTTCCCTACTATTGAAGTCAGGCTTACAGGTCTGTAATTCCCCGGGTGTGATCTAGCTCCCTTTTTAAATATAGGCACCACATCTGCTTTACGCCAATCTTGTAGTACAGAGCCTGTGGAAATGGAGTCCTTGAATATTAAATATAATGGTTTTGCTATTACTGCGCTTAACTCCTTGAGAACTCTTGGATGTATGCCATCGGGGCCAGGTGCCTTATTTACTTAAATTTTTTCAAGTCGCTTATGAACTTCTTCCTTAGTTAACCAATTGGTCATTAATATGGAGGTTGTGGCTTCCTCCTGTGGCGCTACTATTGAACTTGATTCTTCCCTGGTAAACACAGAGGCAAAGAATTTGTTTAATACCTCTGCTTTTTCCTTATCTCCAATAATCTGCCTACCCATCTCACACTGAAAGGGTCCTATATTTTCTTTTCTCATTTTTTTGTTATTAAGGTACTTAAAGAACTTTTTAGGGTTGACCTTACTTTCTATTACTATCCTTTTTACATTATCCATTTTTGCTAATTTAATTGCCCTTTTGCAATTTTTGTTACATTCCTTATAATTCTGATACGATGTCTCTGTCCCTTCTGACATGCTCTGTCACTGTTCTGAAGCAAGAGAGGCCAGGGGTTATCCACCCGGCAAAATTATGTGAGTGGCCAGGGAGGAAATTCCCACGCACACAGATTGGCTGCACGTTAACAGATGGACAAGGGAAGTTTTTAAAAAGTTATGGAGTGAGTCAGAAAGTTAGATTCATCAGTTCCATCTAAGATTCACCTCAGATTTTACCAAGAGACGTCCATGTACGGCTTCAGCTGTTCCGGAATGTGAGGGTTAACTACATCGTAGCGAAGATTGATCCCCTCTTCCAGAATTCGTTTAAGCTAAGGATTCCCGAACTAATCCTACGAAAGAATTCCTTTTGGCGAAGATATAGGGCTGGCAAGTTGCGTCCCTAGCCAAGGACTGTCGCATGGCTCACATCGTGCACCCACTTGCAGAGGTGCCCAGAGACTTTGTTTTGTTCCGTGGACATTTCATTTCGTTTCCCCATCCCATTAAGTGTATATTGTCTGTAAATGTGAAATATTGTGTGTTTGTCTCAAAAGGAATAAATTACAATTTATTTTAACCCGCCTTGTACTTCTCAGTCCAGAATCCCGGTATTAATTTGTTGATAAGACCTGGTCTACCGTGACAGTTGTGAAGAGGTTTTTCTTTACCATGGAAAGGATTCTACGATCATCCACCACTGTTGTCTTCCGTGGATGTCCAGGCCTTTTTGTGTTGCAGAGCTCACCCGTGTGTTTTTTTTTTTTCAAAATGTACCAACCGGTTGATTTTGCCACTCCTAATGTTCCTGCTATCTCTCTGATGTCAGCCATCGCCTCCCCCCCACTGTCAGCCATCCCCTCCCCCCCCCATTGTCGGCCATCCCCTCCCCCCCATTGTCAGCCATCGCCCCCCCACCCCGCAGCACCGCCAGCCACCACCCACCCATAGCAGCCCCAGCCCCCGCAGTCACATCCCCCTGAAGCACCGCCCCCCCTGCAGCCACCGGCACACCTTCCCCCCCCCTGCAGCCACTGGCACCACGCCAGCACCCCTTGCAGCCACTGGCCTGACCTGAGATCATCCCAAATGTAAGTCTGATTTTTATATGTAATGGTATGGGTGTATTTTACATTTATATTGGGGGTTGGGGTATTTATTAGATGTATTGGGGGTTGGGGTATATTTGTATATGTATTGGGGGGGTTGGGGTGTTTTTTGCTATGTGTTGGGGGTGTTTTTTTAAATGTATTGGGGTGTTAAGTAAAAGTTGCGCGCTAAAAATTTTTTTTTTTCCGTGGAAGGTGTGCTATGGGTTGGGTGGCTGCTGCTTTCATTTGTCCTGGGCCCCATGATTTCTGTTGGCGGCCCTGATTGTGTGTGTCTGTCAAGTGAAACACACTATATGAACAACTTTAAAATCGTAAATTATCCCGTAATTTAAAGTAAAAGTAACGTAAATTCAGCATACAAACAGAAATTACAACTCCTCTCCATTTCAGCCTTCCCCCTTGCTCTTGTCCCCGTCCCTCTACCTTCCGTCACTCCCCTTGTAGAAAGAGACGTCTCCCAAACTCAAATTACAACTTTCGCTTGGGCAACGGAGACAGGAGACGTTAGCCGTAACTGTAGCCGGCACTATAAGCGCAGCCTATAACGCGTAGCTCACCACAAACGAAGCGGTGCTGAGGTAGGTTAACGCCAACCCACAGCCACGCGGGCGTGCCTATGATGTAGAGTAGTCATTCAAGCCAGGTCAGGATTACAGATTGGAGAAAAGTCACAGTACTTGCCAGGTTCAGGATTGGAGTGTAGCGGTTTGTCTGGGTACGAAGCCAGGTTCAGGATTGGAGAATATAGGATCGTTGGAGTACTTAGCCATGGTCAGGACTGGAGACAGGAGAATGGTCGTTCGTGGCCGGATCAGGAGGAGAGGTGCGGAATCCAAGAGACAAGCAGGTTAGGCAACAAGAGGTTAACAGCAAGGCAAGGTCACAGGAACGCAGCAAGGCACGGTGTCGCACTTAACTATGCTCAGCAATGAATGAGAGCAGACTGAAGGTATATGAAGGCGGAGCCTCCAATAGCCAGCAAGGGCGGAACCAGGAAGTAAGCACCGATGGGCTGCTGGTGCACACAGGTGTGCCCTATGATGCAGCCTAATCAGGGATGGGGGTGGAACTGCTCGTGTGCCGTCCTGCGCATGTCACAGAGGTCCGGGGGCGGAGCCGAGAGCGCGCATCACTCCCACTCCGGTCCTGTCCATCACCAGAGCGGAGGCGGGACATGTATCACGCGTCAGCAGGGAGGCTGGCCGAATGCACCCGTCGTGCGTCAGAGCGGGGGCCGGGGTCCAAATCTGCGGACGGGGGGATCAGGCCGCGCAAGATCCACGCGCGTTCTGGGACCGCGAGACCGCGCATCCTGAGTGTCTGTCACGGAAGGCTTGTTGAGGTGAGGAGACGGTCTGCGACCATCAGGATGGTGAATCCTCACACAGCTCCAGTTAGGTTAAAAGCTGAGCAGGTTTTACAGTGTCTAAAAGTTTTAAAAGTATTTTTCTCATGTGTGCCAAGAATGAGGCTAGTGATTGTAGGGGATATATACACCCACTCCATCCCTGACACCATAATAGGAACTCATAACTTTTAACACACAGAAACAGGACACAATATATGTTATTAAATGTTTATAATTTAGTGTGTGTATATGTATAGATAGATAGATGAGATATTACCAGATTGAAGTCCAGTAACAAGGAGACAGCACACCAAGGGTATATTCAAAGTAGTAGTTTCGGTCTGCAGAGAGAGACCTTCCTCAGGGCTGTGCACTCAGGGCTGAATATATATATATATATATATATATATATATATATATAGAAAAAAGGAAAGAGAAAAAAACAGGCGCACACCTAGTGCATTACCACAATAAAAATGTATTAAATGAACATAAAATCTTACAAATGCCCACTCACAAAGATACAGCAAATATAGGCGTGTATGAGATAGGCTCTCATGTGCCAAGCAGCTCGATCACCAGCATGCGTCCACAATCAATGACGTCGTCACGTGAGTCTCCTCCGTGGAACCGGAACCGGAAAAGGGGTCCACCTTCACCTTCACCTTGCCACCTAGTCCCGCCCCCAACCCCGCCCTAAAACAAATAAAAAAATAAATTGAATAAATTCCTAGTAAGAACAACATTTGTTTTTGACTTAAGTTTATTTATTGTATTACATTATACTACAATTAGTCCTGGTTACGCGTGTGTGTGTGTGTGTGTGTGTGTGTGTGTGTGTGTATGTGTGTGTAAATGTCGGATTTACTAAAAAAAGCCAGATGTGAATGACTAATTTCCTGCACCCTTTATCCAGTGTCTGGATGCCCCCACTTCACAATATCTAAAGCAACAATCCCACCTGGGATCTTACCTGATCCGCAGTCCCTCAATGTCCAGGTACCTCAGTCCCGTCATGTGATAATAGTTGGAGGGGAGGTGTTTTCTACCTGTCTTCTGGGTTAGGGGGGATTCCGATGTCTCCCGTCTGAAGCTTGAGAAATTAAATCTGGAAGAAAGCAGTATAGGTTATTTTGGTGTTGTATAGGACAGTTAATATATATAGGGAGGGAGACAGACAGAGAGGAGACCAGAGAGGGGGGAGACCAGAGAGAGGGGAGACGGCGTGACTGGGGGGGGGGGGGGTGACTTACTGACTGGGGGGGGTGACTGATTGGGGGGGTACCTCTGGTGTCACACACATACTCCCATACACACATACACATTCTCCCATATACACACACACACACACACACACACTCCCATATATACACACACACACACACACACACACACACACACACACACACACACACACACTCATATATATATATATATTTGTGTGTGTGTATATATATATATATACACATACACACATTCTCCCATATATATATATACACACACACACACACACACACACACACACACACACACACACACACACACACACATTCTCGCATATATACATTCTCGCATATATACACACACACACACACACACACATTCTCCCATATATATATATATACACACATTCTCCCATATATATATATATATATATATACACACACACATTCTCCCATATATATACACACACATTCTCCCATATATACACACACACACACACACACACACACATTCTCCCATATATATACACACACACACACATTCTCCCATATATATACACACACACACACATTCTCCCATATACACACACACACACACATTCTCCCATATACACACACACACATTCTCCCATATACACACACACACACACACACACACACACATTCTCCCATATACACACACACACATTCTCCTATATGTATACACACACACACACATTCTCCCATATATATATATATATACACACACATTCTCCCAAATATACACACACACACACACACACACACACATTCTCCCCCCCCCCCCACACACACACACACACACACACACATTCTCCCATATACACACACACACACACACACACACACACATTCTCCCATATACACACACACACACATTCTCCCAAATATATACACACACATTCTCCCATATATATACACACACATTCTCCCATATATATACACACACATTCTCCCATATACACACATTCTCCCATATACACACATTCTCCCATATACACACATTCTCCCATATACACACACACACACACACACACATTCTCCCACATACACACACACACACATTCTTATATATATATATATATATATATATATATATATATATATATATATATATATATATATATGAAAAAATCATCTCAGTTGGCACACTGTAAACATAAGTAAGATGCTGATGCTAGCCCCATATGCACATGTAAAAAGTAGATTTTACCAGATTGGAGTCCGGAAAAAACGAGACAGCACACAGTCCAGTAGTGCAATGCATGTCCCTGAGGAAGGTCACGTTGAGTGGACCGAAACGTTGGAGGTGGTGCCATGTTACTTTGAATACAACTTCATTGGAACTACTGGACTGTGTGCTGTCTCGTTTTTTCCGGACTTCAATCTGGTAAAATCTACTTTTTATATATATATATATATATATATATATATATATATATATATATATATACAGACACACACACACACACACACATTCTCCCATATATATATTAAAAACATCAAAAGTAGTAAACACAAAAAGAGTGGACGGTTCCATTCACATCAGGGAAAAGGGAAACTTTGGATGTGGGAGAGGCAGGTGTCTTACGTGTAAACATTTGATTAAAACTAATAAATTTACATCTCAATCTAATGGCATTTCGCATGATATAACAGAATATATTAACTGTCTCAGTGAGTATGTTATTTATCTGATATCATGTGAATGCGGCTTACAATATGTGGGCCGCACTACAAGAGCTCTAAGTACAAGATTTTTAGAGCACCGAAGAAATATAATAAATGGATGCCAAACACACAACCTCTCCCGCCATTACTGTACTAAACATCATAAAGATCCAAAGTCCCTATGAGTTATGGGCATTGAGTACATTCCCCCCACATATATGGGTGGAGATCGCTTTAAAAGATTGTGTATGAGGGAGACTTACTGGATGTATATTTTAGATACCATGCACCCTAAGGGACATAATGACCATATTGACACAAGCACCATAGTGTGATCACCCATGGAGGGTGATCCTTCGGAGGTCTGGTTTGAATGCTTTACAGCATTCCCTCTGAACTATGGTGACATGTCAGGTCTAAAAATATAACTTTCCATACTGTTATCTTTAGAGATTATATATAATAACCCTATTGTAGGTTGGTTTATCTATGGTTTACACCATATTGCGGATGTGTCTGTTCTGGTTCGCGAATGGCCTTACCCTATTTAGTCACAACATAAATAGCGTTAGTGTAAATTTCACACATTATTTGATTAGTTAGATCTTTATAATATTTATTCACGTTAATTCACACACATACATTTATTCACATTTATTTTATTATATACATCATTACTATATTTATTTCATGTTTCACATATAGGTAGTTTTATCAACATCACATAGGTTAATAATATGTACTTTTATATTACACACACTATCATTATTTCATGTTGAGGGTTCTTCTGTCCCTGTTTAATAACAACCTTTGTTGCACCAATGACTCCAACTGCAATCCATATACTTGTAAATTGCCAATGGATAACACCAGGTATATTTACTAAGACTTGGTAAGTGGAACTTCAGTCCGTGTAATATCCTAGCAACTAAGCTGTTGGCTAATGGTGCAGGGGTTAAACTGGTAGTTTCATTCTACATGTAATAGCTTCTCCAATTCTGGACATAACCTTTTTTCATATATAACATATTTGTCACTTAGTCATTCGTTCAAATCAAACTTCAAAATTATTATGAGGTTATTAAAATTAAAATCAGATTCAATTTATAAACAAAAATAGAACTAATACTAATTACTTCTCAAACAATGTTAATAGCATATTAAGCTTATGCATTAATACATCAAGCAATAATCTGCAAATTATCCAATGCATTGAGCATATCTCTGTAAATTGTAAAATACAAATATTTATCTAATCACATTTTTTGAAAGACAGTGTGGTCCTCATAACCAGTCTATTGGGATTTGCACTGCATTAAGATTAAAGCAATAGACTGGTTGAACCTTTTGTAATTAACTTTTTAATTGTTTTATTAGTATATGCAAATATCCTTGCTATAAATACTGTGGGGGCACATCCAATGGGTACCCCTGATGAAGTCATCATAGATGACGAAACGCGTAGGGCGTGGCTAAGACAGAGGAGTCATTTTCCCACGGAGATCTTTACTGCGGGTTGAGAACTATTGCAGGCTTTGAGAGGCAAAGCAGAAGTTTGGATCCCTCTTTCCCCCGGTGGTGCAGTGACCAGAAGCAGGCAGCTGAAGGTACTGGTTCCCGGAGGGATTTCCTGTGTGGGGCACCCGACCGGGTGGACGTCACTTCCGGTTGCAGGAGACCACGCGTAGAGCACACAGGAGAAGGACACCATTGCTGAGTTGGACGGCAGTATTGGCTAATGAGAGCCTATCTCATACCTGCTTATATACCGTGTACACTTGTGAGTGGGTATTTGACTGTTTTTATTGTTCTATAAACCGAATTGTTATACTTTAATGCACTAGGTGTGCGCCTGTTTTTTCTTTTTCTCTGCATTTAAATGTCCCGATCACGTGACCGCGAAATGTAAAAAAAGCAGAGGGATTACCGGCACCTCATAAAGGGGCCTGTATCTCGGGAAGCAGGGGGTCCCCAGACCTGAAACCAATGCGGTTCAGCTCCGGAGACCCCCTGCACATCTACACTGAGTAAAACACACATATCAATAAACAATAATTCATTACCATAGTGGCTAGCCGCTATGGTAATGAAGCAGCATTAATGTATTTTTAATACTAGTGTGCGGGACCAGGGGGTCTTCTGAGACAGAAATCAATGTGGTTCAGCTCAGGGGACACCCTGTTCACTCACAATATTATTAAAAATACATTAATGCTGCTTCATTACCATAGCGGCTCTCCGCTAAGGCAATGAAGGGCTTAAGGGATAGTAGCATGTTTATTGGGGACAATTGCCACCAATAAACATTGCAATATACAACATGCACCCCCTGTGCCCCCAACAATCCCTATAGCCCCTAACATACAGTACATATATTACTATAGGAAGGCGGTGGCCCTCGGGTGTTCCCCGCAGGTGTCCCCGCTTGCCTGCAGTACCAATTCTGTGGCCCAAAAAATAATTTTAAAAACACATAAATACTTAAAAATAAATACACCCCCCCCCCCAAAAAAAAACATACAGTATTACTATTACATATTGATAATAGTGCATTTGCCCATTTTAAAATACATTCATCACAATAAATAAAATTAATACATATTGCACTTGCCCTTTCCGGCTGCCACGATGAAGGCCATCCTCATCTTCATCACTGTCCATTCCCTCGGGTGCTGAAAAACATACATAAGTCATGAACCGCTATAGTCATTAAGGGGTTAACCCACCCCACCACTCATTGGGAGGCCTAAACACCATCCCCCACTAACCCCCCACCCGTGAGGCCTAACCACCCTCATCCAAGACCCACAAGGGAGGCCTACCCACACGTGACATATGGACAATACCCCCTCCCCCCCCCTGTTAACCACAATAAACATCACTTTATATATTAAACAATACATTGGTGTACAGATTGTATGCATCTGTAAAATTCAATATTTTGATTGGCGATTGGGAGAATGCCATATTTTGGATTTTTTTTAAATTTGTATGTGGCTATCTAATATTTTAATTTTGATATGCTATGTGATTTATTGATTTGAAGATGTGCTATTTTCATTTGTGCATGTTTTTAAATATATATATACACACACACACACACACACACACACACACACGATGAAGCCACGTTACAAATGAATGGGTGAAGGGTGCTTATCAGGCCAGGGTGGCTTAACACCTTAATTACCTTTGCAGTTATTAACTGATCAGGTGTTTACGGGGTTAAGTGTCACCAGAATGTATTTGCAATGTATTTTTTTGGCTACGGAGGACAGAGGGAACTTGCAGGCGGAGAGAATTCATATTGATGAGGTTAGTAGACCTGTATTTATTTTATTATGCTAGTTAATGTGTTTAATAATGGACAAATAATCTATTATCCATATCTGGATAATAGTTATTTTGCCCATTACTGTACTGTATGTGTGTGTGTATGTGTGTGTGTGTGTGGGGGGGGGGGGGTATTTATGTATTTAAATGTATAGGACAGGTTTATTTTTTTTACATACAGGGTTGGTTCCTTAGGTCTGCGGGGACCTCTGGAGACTACCTGAGGTCGCCTCGGACTTTCCACGGGTACCAGGCTGGCGGGTCCACGGGGGACACCTGCGGGAAGAAACGGTGGCCCCACATCTGAAATCACCTAAGTGTGAAGAAACGCGTAGGGATACTAGTGCAAGCTAGTGACGGTCATTGCACCAGACTCTTAATTTTAGGATGACCCGGTTATGTTTAGTATCATTGGGACCGGCATGCAAGCCGGAATGTATTATGCCTCACGTGTCAGGAAGTATTACAGAACTGAAGTTATGAGTACATTTAGATACGAAAAGCAGTTTTTAAACGTCCCTTGGGGGCGGAGTTTTACTCTGGGGTAAGACTGTCATTCTCACCACTGATTTACGACAGGGAGGCATTATGTCTCCAGGGAAGTAGGTTTGGTTAAATGTGCTAAGCGGCTGGAATGCAAAGTTGGCACATGCTCGCAGCATACATTGAAACTTCTGCCATCCTACCTGAAGTACTGGCGGAGCATGCCCATAGGTGGGGGGTGGGGCGTTTGATTTCCACGCAGTGATTCGCTGCAGATTGACAGGATGGACATTTGGGAGTTTTTAAAAGGTCATGCAGTCCGTCAGAGAGTTGGTTCCATCAGATCCGTCTACGTTTTTCATGAGTTCCATCAGTTCCATCTTGTGTGATTCACCTGAGATTCAGTCCCATTTGAGAAGTTCCAGCTCTGAGTAAATCACCTACATTTCTCAGAGGCTAAGTGACCAGGATCCAACAGAAAGAGGCCACAGGAAGGAAAAGTGGCCGGGAGTTATTTTGCGGTGTGTTTGCAACTAGAAAAGTTTTGTTTTGTTATCCCAGTTTCCAAAGTAAGTGTCTTTTTCCTGTAATTTGTGTAACATAGTTGTGTACATTCATTATGTGAATAAATACAATTTATTGTTATCTCTCTGCTTTTCTCAATCAATGATCCCGGTAAATAAGTCTTAATAAGCTTGGTCTACCGTGACAAGGGGACTCTCAGAGTCCAGTCTGTCCACTGGATAGTGTCTGGGGAATAAAGGCTAGTAGAAATAAAAGTACATCTTTCTATTCTATTTCCCATACCTAAAGACTTAGGAAGGTATTACAAGTATGTTTCCTCATCCCCCTCCTGACTATGTATAAACTGCAAAATCCAATGTATGGATAGATAGAAATCTTTAAAGGATATTTTATCTGGTATCACTGTATCATATGGTTTGTGTGTGGAGGCTGAAATTATGCTGCTCCCCCCCCCTTTTTTTTTCTCCTACACTCTTCCTCCTCCTCCCTCCCCCCTCCTGCCTCTCCCCGCAATGTAGCAAAGGACAAGCGGGCTATGTACAAGTCCTATCCGAAGCAATATTTATAGAATACTAAGACTAAACTTTGTACTCCTGATGGCATATAGGGTGCTAAAGTGAGACAAATGTCTATGTATAAATTGCAAAATACAAGCTATGGATAGATAGAAATCTTTAAAGGATTTTTTTTATCTGGTATCAATGTATCGTGATAGGGTTTATATGTCTTGAGGCTGAAATTATGCTGCTTCCCCCCCCTTCCTCCTCCCTCCCTGCCCACCCCCTCCTTTTCCCCCTCCCTCCCACCCCCCTTTTCTCCCTCCCACCCCCCTTTTTCTCCTCCCCCTTCCTCCTCCTACCCCCCTGCAATGTAGCAAAAGACAAGCGGTCTATGCACAAATTAAATTAGGACTCCTCTCCTCCCCCCCCTCCTACCACCCCTCCAATGTAGCAATGGACAAGTGGTCTGTGTACAACCAAGATTAGAACTCCTCCCCTACCACCCACCCACCCTTCCCCTCCCCTCTGCTGTTCCATACTCCCTGACCCACTGGGGTTTACTTCAAATTCTTTTCCTAAATCCACTGTAATTTAGAAGTTTATAATAATGCTAAGGATGTTGATATGTTCATGGTAAAAACAAAAAATAGTTGTTCAAAAAAAAAAATTTCAGAGGGTTCTCGGCCCTCTCTCTATGCGACACCCATGTACGGTCCAAAAAGTCTTATATACAAAACCATGTCAAACACGGCCTCCATAAAGTTAGTATACCTTAATGTCAAAGGCCTGATTTCAGTTAGAAAAAGAAAACTTGCACTCCGGGAATTAAAAAAACAAAAAAACAAAAGGAGATATCCTGTTAATACAAGAGACTCATTTAAGAGAGGATTTAAGGGCCCATTCCTGGAGAATATTTGTTTGTCACGGGAGACCAGGTTTATCAACACCTTGTTATACCGGGATCGTATGATTGAGCAAATAAAGGTAAAATAAATGTTAATTTATGTCAGGAAAAGACATGCACATAATGTAACATAATTTACACAGTTAACATACTTACTGGGAACGGGGCTAAAGAATAAAATAGTCTTTGGAATGAAAGTCACAAAAATTACCTCTGTAGGAGACCCTTCCAATGACGGATAGGTATTCACAAAAGTCCTGGAACTCAATTCGGCATGCAATGCCACCCGTGACCCCTACGTTCTCAAAAAACTGGACTTAGAAAATGTTCTCACTCAAAATCTTTGAAGCCGACTCGCACCCATTCAACACAGAGCATCTTTGAATTTGCCGCTGTTTGTTTGGCGCTTGGAATCTATCCTCATGATTGGCTGCAAGGCTTCTTATGGGTTTCAGTGTCCCATGCACAAACCTCTACAGCCTATCAGAGCGCGGGAGTTCTCCTGCCAGTCAATCACCAATATGCCGGTATTGTAAATCCGGGTGGACACCTTTTTTCATTCTGCAAAGGGGCATTAACCACGCCAACCTGGCACCTCTGCTTCATTGCATACCGAGATCTCAGTGGCTCCAGCCTCTACAAAGTCTGGGTTCTGGCAATGGTGGCCGGATAGCCCTGTGTTAGCCCAGGATGCGGGTACTCAAGCATGACTGCAGTTCCCCTCCTGGTCTAACACCTTGGCATTCCTGAGTCTTTCAAGTCTGGACTCTGCACAGACCCATAAGCACCAAGCTTGGTAGCCATTTGGTCCCGTGGAATCCATGACTTGGAAATCCCATGGTTCATTCACAGGTTATCAGTACACATACCTATTAAACATAACTCTTTAATAAAATATACTGTGTCCTGTATCTTGTAAAAATAAAAATGTGCAAGACCCTGTTCTGGTGTCAGGGATGGAGTAAGGGGATATACTGCTTCCACTCACTAGCCTCATCCTTGCCACACTCTAGAAATGAATGTGGCAGTGAAGGGTTAACCAGGCCAATGATAAAGGTATTATGCCCGGCTGGTTAACCCTAGATCTTGTTGGGACTGAAGGGGTTAAATTGTATGGTCACCATAATGCCATGTTTTCCCCTACACTATCTTTATTGTACCCATTTTGCAGCTCACAAGCTAGCTGCAGTACTGTGAATGTATGTAAAATGTGCCAATTGTCTTTGCAACACAAGGGGGAGCTGCTAGCTCCGAGCTAAGCGTAAATTGAATAAGTGTGCCTGCAGTCAGCGGTTGCCTTGAAGTTCTGAAGCACTTCCTAAATCCCAGAAACTTCAGTGAAAGCCTTAACTTTGAGGTTGTGGATAAGTGGTCTGCGGTCTAGCTGAAGTGTCCAGAATGAAACAATGTATCCTGCGATCTTGTTATCCAATTGACCTTAATTGATGGAATCCGTCTGCGGTTACCGAGCCTGGCGAGCAGCATTACATTGTATGCCAAGATGAAACCTGCAGACCACATCACAGAGCTTATTCAATTAAGTCCCTAACAGAGCTAGGAGAGAGCTAGCACTCTAATTTTTGGAGGGCAGCTAGTTAAGAGTGTACCATGAACATACATATGGGTTTTATATTTGTTGCACATACAAAACCTGCATATAAAAAAAAACTGTATTCCAATGGTGTTTTAAAATGTAAAGACAGGAACCCTTTCCTGTCAGCCCGTCAATGAATCCAGTGACATGTAAATATGTTATGGATGAATGAGCCGAGGGATTTTTCATCTCCGTACTTCAAAGGGCACCCTCCTAATTTGTGCCCCAGTGTCTAGAGAAGTCCGGAGTAGAAAAGCCTCAGAGACCCTAGGTGTTAGGGTGGCCTGAGATATTGCTAAGTATCAGATACCGGTGCTAAGTAGGGGCACTTCACACTTGGTAGCCAAACCCCAGACTTACTGTCGCCAGGTAAGAGGTTGGGCTCAGTATGATAAGCAGCTTAGATGTTACCTTGACGCATGCTCTTAGCAGACTGGGAAGCAACTTCTTTCTGCCCTTTTTGCAAGCTACTGGTAAGTCGGGGATAGGTGGGAAAAGTTGTTTCCATGGGAGGATTGGCTAGGTATGTTAAAGATAGGTCCATTAACCCTATAAAAATGCCTGCTGCCCCGTCCTAGTCAGATTCATCTGATTCAACCAAGAAACGTCCAAGTTCCAGCGTCAGCAGTCCCGGAGTGTGATGGGTTAACTACATCGTAACGAAGAATTGCAGCCCTCTTCCAGAATTTGTTTGAGATGGGGATTCCCGAACAAATCCTGTAAGGACTTTACGATGAGATGAAAGGTTTAACACATTGAAAGTTAATCTTCTGGAATAAAAGGAATTATATACTGTTTCTCTGGAAATTAAACATAGACTACTGAAAGTGTCTATTCAGCTCATTCGGAATGCAAACAAATCTGTCAAGTAGGCCACGGCCGGATACCATTCTGTGTGGACTACCGGAATCTCAATGGATGCTTATCCCATGCCCCGCATGGATGAGCTCTTAGATGAGAGCCAGGGCAAAGTATCTGACCACTATGGATTTGTCCAAAGGTTGCTGACAAATCCCCCTGACCCAGGAGGCAATGGAAAAGTCAGCATTTTTCACTCCATCTATGAATTTTTAGTTATGACATTTGGTATGAAAACTGCCCCGGCTACCTTGCAACGGCTGGTCACTAGGTTACTGGAATGGATGCAGGGTTACGCATGGGTATACCTGGATGATCTTGCTGTGATTAGCAACTCATAGAAGACTCACTTGATTCATGTAGCAGAGGTGCTAATTAGGATCAAGGAAGCAGGGCTGACACTGAAACCTACAATGTGTCTTGTGGGTATGGCAGAAGTGCTATATTTAAGGCAGTGGGTGGAGGGCATCTGAAGCCAGAATCAGCTAAGGTAGAAGCTAAAGTTCAGTGGTCAGTTCATAGAACCAAAAAGCAGGGCATGGCTTTTTTAGGCACCGCTGGCTATTACAGAAATTTTGTGTCCCCAAGTATAGTGCCATTGCAAAACCCCTGACTTACTTGACTCAGAAACGACTCTCGGTTATGGTAGCCTGGTTTCCTGCCTGTGAACAAGCTTTTCAGGGATTGAAGAACTCACAGGCTAGTGCTCCCATCATGCTGCACCAGATTACACCAGGAAGTTTCTTGTGCAGACCGATGCCTCCGACTATGGTATCGGTGCTGTACTCAGCCAGGCGAACGAGGAAGGTGGTGAACATCTTGTTTACCTGAGCAGGAAACTGCTACCCTGAGAAGTGGCTTATGCCACAATTGGAAAGGAGTGCCTGGTCATCATTTAGGCTCTGAGAAATCTACAGCCCTATCTATATGACAGGTCCTTTACTGTTTTCACAGATCACAATCCCTTAAATTGGCTACAAAGGGTGTCGGGGGAGAATGGCAAACTGCTTCTCTGAAGTCTTGCCATGCAATAATTTAACTTTACCATTCAACACAAGAAAGGGAATGAGCATGGTAATGCTGATGTACTCTCATGACAGGATATTCCTTGTGAGCCAAAGACCTCAAAAAGTCACAAGCTTGCGGAGCCACCTGATGTAGTGACTGCCACAGTGGCTTCATCTTGAGGGAGGAGGTGTGACAATGAGGGGGTAACCAGGCCCACAATAAATATTGAGCCTGTCTGGTTACCTCTGATCCATGTATTAGGGTTCGTGAGTTTCAGCTCTTAAACCCAGTGATTGTACATGCTTGCTGTGAACTCATGCGACAATAAAGAATGTACAGACGAGCCAACGAGTACTCTAAAGCTTGCCTTAAACTAGCCAGGTAACATGCTGGGTACATTTCTGTGACATTTCTGCAGAGGCTAATGGTCCATCGGATTAACACAGCGGGAATTTCTTGAGTTGAAAATCCCGGAAGAGGATATACAAAAAATGTATGAGTGGAGAACTCTCAATGTATTACTACCTGGTAAAATATTTTATAAATAAATAAATACAAGTTCCTGGTCTGCATGACAGAGCCTCCTTCACTTATATTTACCCATCTGGGAGGTTGATGGTCGCGATCCAGAATCTACAGTAGCAACAAGGTGTTTCTGGACTTTGAGCATAATTATTTAGCATTGAAACTAGCACTATAAAGAGCAATATATAATTCATACTTAATTTTACTTAATATATGTGTATCTACTATATTTAACAGTTATCCAGTCTAAGATCTTGATTAGGGACAGTACAGCTATAGCCAGACTCCTCTGTTGGTGCGTGACATTGCAAAGCCAGAGCACGGCAATGCTATGGCTTGATTGCTGCAAAGAAAGCAGTAAACTGCCTGGGAGGATTCACTCAGTGGATCATGCTGCTGAATGGGATCATCGCAGCGTTAATCCGATCAAGCAAACCATGTCTTTTAGAGCTGCGCAGATGAGTCCCAGAGAAAAGCAGTCTCTCTGTGTCTCCCTGAGCAGCTTTTACAGCAATTCAATGTTTTATTATTTTTAATTTTCTATGCTGTATTGAGATAAGGCTTTCTGGAGCTGAACCCCATTAATTTCAAATGCGGGGACCCCCTCTGCCCCCTGAGATATAGACCTCATTATGGAGTGCCAGAAGCCAATCCGGTTGGGATTTAAAGCTCCCGCGATATGCCACGTTTGGTACAGCTGGAGCAGTTATCGGCATCCCCTTTTGAGGTCTATAACTCCAGAACCAGAGGTTACCCAGAGTTTAAATTAAAGGGGCTTCACCTCTGGAGACCCCCTGCTTCAGTACAAAATATAAAAAAACATACTAAAAAATGAAACATACATACATTACCCCACTTCATTACTTTAGTTGCTAACAACTAAGGTAATAAAAGGGTTAACCCCTCATGCTGCACCCCTTGGAGGTCTAACCTCCCACCTGGGGCAGGATCCCCCTTCATCCTCTCCCTCCACCCCAACAACCTCCCCTCCCCAGCACACACAGTACTGGGCAATAGCCCCATTAGCCAAATATGGCTAATAGCACTTTTGCCCATTCCATCTATACTTTACTATGCATTACAACAACAAAAATAAAATCCAAATGCCATTACAATACACATTACAATTAAAACAAACACTAGCCATTTAATCTATTTACTGTCACTGTTTTTAACTATGCCCTCAACAGGAGCAATGATACTGTACCCACATTAGAAATCAATGTACACCCTATAATACATAATTGTTACTTACCCCTGCCAGGATGAAGGACATTTTATTCCTTCTCCTCATCCTTAGTGGCGCCAACAACAAAGAAAGGCCAATATCCAACCATCAATACACAATCTACTGGACATTAACCCCTTAATTACCTTTGAGGGAAGAAACTGCTAAGGTAATTAAGGGATTAACCCCTCCCTTTACTCTCCAGGGAGGCCTAACCACCCCACTAAGGAGGGTGATTGTGGCATCATCCTGGCAGGGGTAAGTAACACTATTTATTTACTACAGTTTGTTTGTTCATTTTTAGCTGCCCCAAGGTGAGTGATTAGGCCTAAGGTAATGACGTGGGGTGGGGTAATGTATGTATGTTTAATGTTATACTGTGTTTTATTATTTGTATTTTTCTGTACTGAAGAAAGTGGTCTCCAGAGTTTAACCCCATTAATTTTAGCTCCGGTACCCCCTGCTTCCGGAGTTATAGATCTTCAAGGTAGGTGCCGATAGTCGCTCCGGCTGGTTCAATGTGGCATGGTGCATGAGCTTTAAAACCCAGCCAGGGCAACTACTGCTACCCCTATGGCATTCTATATCTCTAGAAACAGGGGGTCCCCATAAAATTAATTCAATTTATCGGACCCACCTTCAGAGGCTTCAATAAAGCATACAAAAATAAAAATAATAAAATATTGTATTGCTGTAAGAGCTACTCAGGAAGACACAGAGAGAGACAGCTACTCTCTGGGACTCCTTTGCACAGCTCTTACAGACTGTCTGCCTGCCTGTGATGATTAACATTGCTTCTATCCTACAAAATTACTGCTTTCGGATGCTGTTCACAGGCCACAGATTTCAGCCTGTTGGTCTGCAGCCACGGAGGCAGTATATCTTATTCTTAATCTTATGTGTATGTCACAAAATCTTTTGATTAAGCCGAAAATAAGAACTAGATTGTAGACACTTATTCTTTAAAGCAGAAATTCACCCCATAAGTCTATATGAGTTTAACTCCTAAGGATCTTGTCTGCTGAGCGTGTTCTGTTGCACTAAAAAAAATATGTATACATAACCTAGCCTAAAGAATTCCAACTTTATTTTTGAAGCATTAATGTTATATTTCTAAGGCAAAAAATATACTTGATTTAAGAAAAATTACTGTTCTTTGATATAACTATAATTAAAGTTAACCTCTTCTAGTAGTAGTAGCTACTAGTACATGAATACATTTAATGTAAACCCACTCAGCACTAGTATAATAATTAAAAATTAGAATGTTACATATAACATCATGGTATGTTTTACATTTACAATTTTGTCCTGTTTGTATATAGAAATATTTATTTTCTGAATAAGGTGTAATATATATTTTTTAAATCTCTGTTCCATTTAGGATAAGATTAATCAGTTTTTGCTGAATTGATAAAAGGTGTAGAATAAACGGTTTATGATTTATGTTATAGAAGATCATAAAACTTGGGAGGAAAAGGTTGAGGAAGAGGCTGTTGGGGAGAGACTCTTTTATATATAGTATATATTGCATCAAGTGTATTGATAAAATGGGTCCCAAAGTAAACAAGAGAAAAATTTGCTTTAATAAATATGGCACAGCTTTTTTGCTCCTCTTTTGCCACATTTTTGCAGCTGGGAAACTTTTATATGTGTAACCCAGTTTCCCCCACCCAATCTCAGATAGGGTCCTCTAGGGCAGGGGGGCGCAAACTTTTTTCCCTGCACCCCCCTGACGGCTGTCCCCTCACTCCCGCGCCCCCCCCCAACCCCAACTTACCCGCGCTCCGGGGTAATGACGTCACGTTGCCATAACAACGTGACGTCACATGACCTCGCAGCGTCATTTTGACGCCGCGTTGCCATGGCGCCGCAGGGAGGAAGCCGCCGGAGCCACGGTAAGTTAGGTTTACAGAGGCCCTGCAGCTCCCCCGGCAGTGGGAGTGCCTTCGGGAAGCGCGCGGGGCCTCTGTAAACCCCGCGCCCCCCGTCGGCAATGTCGCGCCCCCCCTGGGGGTCGCGCCCCACAGTTTGCGCACCGCTGCTCTAGGGGATCTAAAGCTCAGGCTACATGTCTCTGTGTGGTGCGTACCTGCTGGCAACAGGGGTCCCTGAGTCTCCCACAATGACATGGGGGAGAACAGGACAGGTTTCTGGGGCTGTGCCTCCGTTCTCTTCACTGGTGCATCGCCTGGTGCATCGCCTGGTGCATCGCCTCCATCTCCTGCAGCCCCAGCAGTATGGGTGGAGTACCTACAGAAGAATTGTCTCCCCCTCCTCCTGATATACTCCACTCTCAGGCAGGATGATTGTATAAAAGTGCAGGCTCTTTATTGTCCTTCCTTATTCACAGCAGACAGTTGCACAGCAGATTGTCCTCCTTTAGGATGTCCCTGACACCACTCCAGGCCTAGGGCCACCCAGAGTGGGTCTAGCTCTTCACCTATCCCCTAAACAGGGTAGGAGATATGAGGTGTGCACTCTTCCCTCCCTGGAGGGAGGCCTCAAGCTAGCCAGTCCTGGCAGCTCGGTCTGTGCTACCTATGTCCTTTCCACTCCAAGGACTCTCACAAAACTCTCAACAACTAAAAAGGAAGTGGCAATGCCCTAAGTAGTTTCAACAGGCACCACCCCTGTGCTTCTTGATTGGACACAGGGTCAGGTGACCTGCCTTCACTGCCTCAGTGCATTACCTGACGTGGGGGAACCCCATGATTACTTCTGGCAAACCTGCCCTTATGCAGGGATTACTGCCAGGAGAAGGATAGAATAATAGCCCAAACCTACCAGGGCTACACTCTCCCTCAGGTGGAATCCAATGGTCCCCACTTGGACCGAATTTCCTGGGCCATCCTGCAGGTGAACAACCTGTAAAATACAAATGAATATATAGTGTCAGTACATCACATACAGTACAGGCTGTAAACACCTAAGACGGTGAATAACAAAAGGAAAACTCCAAACATGGAGAACCCACAACTAGTAATAATGGCGGGATCAGGCTTCCTTTTTTCCCGTCCATTATGGTCTATAACCTTCACATAGTATGGCTGAAGAGGCCCATTCTCCGGCCTGTACACATTCTTATGTATAATGATATTACGACTTGTACTCCATACTTTCATCAGAGAACAGATTTTCTCTTCTGTTTGATAGGCAGCACTACTGCTCTTGAATCGCAAGTAGTCAACGACTGCGTCCCTTAGCCAGGTGTCTCTCTGATCTTCTTTTTCCTGCATGATAGGCTCTGGTACATAAGGGAACTCATATCCGTGTGACTGTCTGTACTTGGCTACAATAGCTCTATCAGCTCTGCTTAACTTTGGTAGTTTCGTGTTCCCAGCCTTTCCTGGCAGTACCCAGGGGCAATCTCATCATATAGGATGGATGAGCCTTTGGGTATTACATGCTTTCGGTTGATATCTACCCATCTCTTATAGAGTGCATCGGCAACCTCCCCATTAGACTACTTGCCTATGTCCCACCAGTGATCTACTACTTCGTTCTTTGAGTACGAACCTAGTATTGTCCATTCCTTTGTCATAGCCCGCAAACAAGGGTGCCCACCATTTGTCTCGGTGCTCATATGAGGATGGCACACTCATACCTTCTTCTGACTCATCTTTTGAGGACACACCAGATGTCTTTCTGTCTGTGGAGTGTGAACCTTTACCTCCTAGTTACATCAATATATCTTGTGTGGTTTATTTGGGGTGCCTTATGACTTACAGGACCCTCCTTAACAGAAAACTGGGATCCTCTGGTCCTACCTCTAGGTGCAGGGTTAAACACAGTGGGGTTAGGTACAGGTATACGACTTGACCAAGTTATCTCCCCATCAGAACCCTCATCACTTGAAACCCAATCCCGCCAGTAAAACGAAAATTTGGGCGTGTTACTTTGCTTACCCCCACTAGGACCCGATGGTATAGAACGTGACGCGGCAGTGGCCGGGGCAATGGTGCTAGGGGCGGTGACCATAGGATCGCCATAGTCCATCACAGTGTCTCTTAGTCGGGCTATGCCGTGACCTGTAGGTGCTCTCTTACTGTCTCTGGCGGCTGCGCGCCTGGCTCCTCTCTTTGCCACTTCCTCTTGGAATCTCCTCAAATCTTCTTCCTCCATACCTGACCTCCTCAGGGAGTCAAGTAAGGCTTCCGGGCCTAAGCTCCGTGTTGACCCGGAAGTGAAGTCATCATGGGTCGTCGCTACGGAGTCTCCGTGAGCCTCTAGGTCCCGTGCCGGAAGTGCGCCACTCAACATAAGGGGCGGCGGTGGATCTGCAGGGTCACGGATGAGCAGGTAGGCTGCCGGACTCTCTCTCTCTCTGCAGGTTCCTTTTTCACCTGACGGAAGTAAGGGGGTGGTGGTGTGATCTTACCGCTCCGCTGTCTTGCGATACTCCGCAGTTCTCCAGGAGCAGTCTCGGGTCCCAACTCCACCACACTGGGAGTTGCCATGGCCGTGGGACTTCTACGCGGCTCAGGCTGCACTAGCGCTTGCTGTCGGGGGGTTCCGGACTCATCCACTCCGTCTCTCTGGTAAGTGGACTCTGTCTTTCACCGCTGGGGTGGTCCGCCAGCCGGCGCATCACCACCGATGACAGGCTGTCTCTCTTGTTGTTCGACGAGGATGACAATGGCACCTCTGCCGGGGAGTCACATCTTGTCCTCGCTGCACCGCTAGTGGGTATGGGTATGAAGCGTGCCCGCTCCGGTACCTCCACTTCGGTTGCTTCCCTCTCCGTTGGGGCACATCTGGGTAGCTCGGCCGGATTCCCTACCGCATGGGTGATATATGTGACCAGGGCAGCATTCTCATCTGCTTCCTCCACCTTGATCAGCGTCGCTTGAGATTCCACTTGCGGCGTTACAAGGTTGGAGTATGGCTCTGAAGGCCAGAGGTAGAATATGCCACACTGTTGGCATCATGCTGTAGTACTTGGTGCAGGCCCTAGTGACCTGCATTGTATGCACAGGCACTGAAGGTACTCGCGGCCATCAACCTCCACAACCAAGAAGCCTCCTGGAAGCTGATATGTAGTCACGCTCAGATCAGCCATCTTTTGCACAGGGGTTGAATCAGTTAGCTTGCTTGCTCGACAATTTGCTCCTTTTCTGTCGCCAGCCAAACAAGAGTGAGGGCTTAGTGGTGAGGGTTTAGTGACTCACTTCCTGCTCCTCCTTCAGCTTGGGTGGAACACTGTGATTGGCTCTCGGCGTGCCCCCTCCCTCTGGTGGATAGTAGAAGCGGGGCACTCAATTTATTTGCATGACGTGGGCTTGTCTTTTGGCCTGTCATAGCACCGGGGGGCGCCACTTCCCTTTTTTAGCTGGGGTTCTGGTTTTGGTGCCAGGAACCTGGCACATTTCTACATATATTTCTCGCACATCCTGCTTGCATGCAGCACGTGTGCGATCTAGGCTTGGCAGGAGTCGCCATTTTGAATCTCCTGCACTACACAATGCATTATATGGCACCGCAGTCGCCATTTTAAGCTCCTCAGTGCCCCGCAGAGCACATGTACCTACAGCTGCCATCTTTGGTGAACCCACTAAGCTCATGGTAGCGCTACTCTCAGTGCCTGAAGTGCAACTCGTTCATAGGTACTTACTTACACTCAACTTTAGCTCTAACCAGTGATAAAACTCATGGCATATCCCAGACTAGGCAAATATCTCTCTTTCTATACCGCACACGCCGACGGTCCATTACAAGTACTCTGTGGTTTGTATTCTGGATTCTGGCTAGTGTACTCGGGCTTCCCTGCAGTACTTTGGCATCAACCTACTTTTGGCCACTCATAGTGCAGACCCTATACAGAAGTTCCTGTCCCAAGTTAATCAGGCTACCCCCTAGGCATCCTTCACTATCTGCCTCAAGGTGACTAGGACAGCTATAGCCATGTCTGCTATATCTGTGTGTACCCAGATCTACATCACCCTCAGGGCAACTAGGGTGAGCTTTGCGAGAGAACGTTAACTCCTGACTACTCCTAGTTTCTAATGCCCTTCCCTCTGCAGCACTTGCTCGGAAAGTGTACATAATTCTTTCAGTTCTGCTTCGCTGAAAACCTGTCCTGATGATCTCAGCAGCGCCTCCAACTGTATCCCGGTTGCCCCCACCCAATCTCAGATACTGATGGAGCGGCCGTTATTCGAACACATCTCGGCGCCAATTTTGTGTTATCTGCTTTTCCCCACGCAGAATGAACGCGGCCAATTGCCCCAGGCACCCGCGCTTATCGCGGATGTTTTGTTTGAATTTCATGGATTCTGTTTCTTCGTTTGCAATAAAATGGATGAATTGTACTGTGTACAGTACTGTGCTACTGTGTCAATTTCATGTTTTTAATAGCCAGAACACTAAAATTCGTTTATCTGCACTCGCCACGCTCGCATCTTAGTGCGGGGAGGCTGGAATTCATCCCGCTGTTTCAAATCGGGATTGCGATGTATATGACGCGTGAAGAGTTCGAATAACGGCCGCTCCATCAGTAGGGTCCTCTAGAGGATCTAAAGCTCAGGCTACATATCTCTTTGTGGTGCGTACCTGCTGGCAACAAGGGGCCCGAGTCTCCCGCGATGACATGGGGGAGAACAAGACAGGTTTCTGGGGTTATACCTCCGTTCTCTTCACTGGTGCAGTGCCTCCAACTCCTGCAGCCCCCAGCAGTATGGGGTGGAGTACCTACAGAAGAATTGTTTCCCCCTCCTCCTGATACACAACACTCTCAGGCAGGAGATTGTATAAAAGTGCAGGCTCTTTATTGTCCTTCCTTATTCACAGCAGACCATTGCACAGCAGTATGTCCTCCTTTTAGGATGTCCCTGACACCACGCCAAGCCTAAGGCACCCAGAGTGGGTCTAGCCCTTCACCTATCCCCTAAGCAGGGTATGAGGTGTGCACTCTCCCTCCCCGGAGGGAGGCCTCAAGCTAACCAGTCCTGGCAGCTCGGTCTGTGCCACCTATGTCCTTTCCACTCCAAGGACTCTCACAGAACTCTCAACTACTAAATAGGAAGTGGAAATGCCCTAAGTAGTTTCAACAGGCACCGCCCCTGTGTCTCTTGATTGGACACCGGGTCAGGTGAGCTGCCTTCACTGCCTCAGTGCACTACCTGACATGGGGGAAACCCATGATTACTCCTGGCAAACCTGCCCTTATGCAGGATTTCTGCCAGGAGGAGGATAAAAAATAGCCCAAACCTACCAGGGCTACATATGTATTGTTTAACATTAATTAAAAAGGTAAATCAACTGTGGTAAATCACAGAGCAGTTGTGACAATTCAGCTGATTGACCAATATTTACTGCATTTTGTGTTTGGCATTTATGAAAAATACAATTTTTTTCATTATCATATTAAATGTTGCTAATAGCTGGCATGTATTGTCTTGCAGAGTAGGAGATTATAGCACAATGTAGACTGACTTAAACTTAATGAAATAATATTCTCCTGTGTATCTTAACCTTGGAAGTATTTTAATAGCAAAAATATGTTGATGTGCATTTGCTGTGGTTTTACATAACTAAAATAATGAAATTTAACATTTATTTTTCAGGGGAAGAAACTACTCTTTGACAGCATGATGGTCACCATTCTCCTGTTGTATCTCCTTTTTATTTCACCATCCGGAAGGACAGTGTCTGAATTATTGTCAATGGATTCATGTGAAAAGTTGTGCTTATGTGACGAGAAGGATGGTATATTGTTTGTAAATTGTGAAGAAAGGGACATCACAAAATTATCTGAAATAAATATATCACCATCTCAGTACTTACATCTTAGTCTATTGAACAATGGTTTGTCCAAATTGCACAGGAATGAATTTTCAGGTCTTGTTAATATAATATCTCTCCATCTTGGATTTAATAACATTGATGATATTGACCCGGGAGCATTCAATGATCTCAATATCCTTAAACAACTTCATATTAATCACAACTCCTTAGAAATTCTTAGAGAATATACTTTTATGGGACTGGAAAACATGGAGTTCCTTCAAGCAGACAACAATTTCATTACAACAATTGAATCAAATACATTTAGCAAGCTTAACAGACTGAAAGTACTTATTCTCAATGATAATGCCATTGATTCTTTACCTGCAAATATATTTCGCTTTGTACCACTGACTCACTTAGACTTAAGAGGTAACCAGTTACAAACTCTGTCCTATGTTGGATTTTTAGAACATATTGGGAGGATACTAGACCTTCAGCTGGAAGACAATAGATGGGTTTGTAACTGTGATTTACTACAGCTAAAGATCTGGTTAGAGAATATGCCCCGTCAATCCATAATAGGTGATGTTGTCTGCAATAATCCCCAAAATGTAAAAGGTAGTGTACTGAGAAGATTAAATAAAGAATTGATCTGTGCCCCCACTCCTAAGAATGAACTTGAAGATCCTTCAGGACCATTGCCTCTGGTAGTTACTACTTCAATAAACATTGACCGTATAAAATTACCAACAAAGTTAACTCCTCTTCAAAAAAATTCAACTAAGGAACCAACATTATTTGTTCTTCCCAAATCAACTACTGTGCTTCCAGCAGTTTATTGTCCAGTTCCATGCCACTGTTCGAGTCACACTCTTTCAGGCACTGTGATCCATTGCCAGGAGCGTAATATCGAAAGCTTATCGGATCTTGGACCGCCACCACAAAGTCCGAGGAAGCTAATTTTGGCAGAAAATATAATTCAGATGTTGTATAAATTTGATTTTATAGAATATGAAAGCCTAGAAATGCTTCACTTAGGAAACAATCACATTGAAATTGTTGAGGAAGGATGCTTTCTGAATCTGACTAGACTACAAAAGCTTTATCTCAGTGGAAACCATCTGACAAGGTTAAATCTAGGTTTATTCATTGGACTACAGAACATTGAATATTTGTACCTAGAATACAATGCAATCAAGGAAATATTACCTGGGACATTTTCTTCAATGCCAAAACTTAGGGTTTTATACTTAAATAACAACCTTATACAAACACTGCCAAATCATGTTTTTTCTGGAGTTCCATTAACAAAATTAAATCTTAAATCTAATCAATTTGTTAATTTTCCCGTCAGTAAAGTTTTAGAAGACCTGAATTGGCTAGTCCAAATTGAACTTCAAGATAATCCTTGGGACTGTACATGTAATTTAGTTGG